>NC_137047.1:15197454-15492454 GCF_032717465.1 Coenobita brevimanus
TGAGAACACCAAACTATTACACATCTACATGTACATGTGCATTTAATTCTGAACACATACAACATCCATCAGCTTGAACATGTGGATATGTGTCGCATAAAAGCTTCGTAATACTTTTTTACCTTTTTAAATGTGGACACCAGGTACCTATGCGTGGGTCTGGCCATAAATGCATTACTAAGTGGCTGAAATGGGTTCACTCTAAATCCAGAAAAGTTCATATTTACTCCACCTCTCTCTCTCTCTCTCTCTCTCTCTCTCTCTCTCGACTGAAATTGGCTTTAAATCCACAAGTTCCAATATACTTCCCCCCCTCCCTCCCTCCCTCTCTCTCTCTCTCTCTCTCTCTCTCATTGGTGTTAATCTTTACTCTTATCGTCGTCATCATCATTATTTTCCCTAACCATCCGTATTTAGGCCTATTCCTTTACTGCATTAGCTTTGGTAAATTACGGATACATCAGTGGTCATGATTGGATATGGAAGCACATGCCAGTAAACTCCTCATTTATAATGACACCGTGTTTTATTCTCACTAACTCCAAATATAATTTTCGAGATCCTCACGTAATGTGATTTACAGCGGCCTACCTGCACAAGATAAACCTAGGCAGAACTCTGCCACGCACGTTCAAGCCGTGTTTTGTAGCTACTCTGTCGGGTTGCCGAAAACCACCTTGCGACATAAATGACCCTCTCCTACCCAGTGCTTGACGTATAGATATAGGTGAGGAATGCCCGGCGTAGGCTGAGAAGTGGATGTGGAAATTTAGCATTGGAGAGTGACTAAGAATGAGAGAGTCTGAAGGTGTATATGACAGCGAAGGAACCTTGATATTACGTGAACATGTGAGATCACATGGAAGAACATTTACCGCACCCTCTTAGATGTCCGTCCCTGAGTGAGATCAAACCCAGCAGGAGGACTGTGATCGCACACTTTACAAACGTAAGCGCCTGAAGGTCATCACATATTGTAAGAGATGTCATGGAAACAGGTTCTGACCCCTGCAACTACAACAGGGGCTCCTCAGCTGAGTGAAATAGTCACGAGGTATCAAGACTAAAATACGAGGCGCTACAGTTCCGAAGGGATTACTATACTGGAAATATATTCTACACTATCCCTCACCAGCACTGCAAGATTCAGTCACGGACAGTTTGTAATTCTGCTGTATAGTCACACCGTAGGCCTATTAGCTGTGGCAACAGATGATGGATTCCGTTGTTCCTGTTACTGTTTTTCATTATCATTATTTTTACTGTTATTAGTTTCACTACCGTCATCGTCAGCTCTACGTGTTGTCACACTCTATTAGCCCTAGTAGTAGTAAAGCTATTATTTCTAGTTTTAACTGCTACTGTTTACCGCCACCATCATCATTACCTTCATTACTTTCATCTTTTATATTAGTTATAGCACCAGTTAAGATGATTTTCGTTACTGCTGTGTATCACCATCACCACATTCATTATCTTCATCATCGTTATTATTCCTTATTCTTTCCCGGCCACTGTATCGCAATTCACGTCAGCGAGTTAGAAAAGCGAATAACCTCGGCCGCCCCACTTAAAAATAGACATCATTGTCCTCATCATTTTTGTTTTCTCACTGTCAGTAACTCAGGACCTTGACCGCCTCAGCTACCAATAACAATCTCGTCATCACCATCATCATCACATCATTACCACCACGAATATAAACAACTTGTACCAGCCAATGAGTTAAGGAATTATTTTTACCTTTTCAGTAATCAATACCACTCGCTTCATCGTTATCTTCACCCTTCTTTTTCTTCTTTTTTCATTCTTATCTTTTACATCGTCACCATCGGGAGTGCTAACATTATACCAGCTAATGAGTCAGTGAATGACCTTGACCTCCTCAGCAGTTAATAGGATTTTCGTCAGTCACCACCGTTACTTCTCTACATGGTCACTATCATCATTCCCACACCATCATCAACAGCACTCGCACCAGTTATTGTCGGTTTGTTATCACCTACGGAGCCAATCACAACTTCATTACTGTGATGGTTGCATGAATTCGACGTTAGGATGAATCTCCTTGGTTACTAATCAAATAAACCCTCCAACATTACATTTGACCATGAGGTGACCTGGAAACTGTGAGGGGTCGTTGTCAGGTGAAAACAAACTCTAGTCATTGACCTTGGTTGCCCCAGTTACCAATACACATAGCCATCATCAGCATTTTTTCCCACACCATCACCACAACCAACCACCCAGTGCATGACCTTGGCCGGCTCAATACCTGCCCCAGCCCGAGTGACGCTGGTGGGGGAAGAGTCATATGTGGGTTTGTAGGTCAGTCTCTGCGTGAACTGATAAACCTGTGGCTGCCTGGTAGCTTCATACTCCCTTCTCCTGTACTGTGGAAACTGGGGGAGATAGGCAGTGGGTTTTTCTTGCTGTCTGTATGTTTCTTCTGTATACTGACAAAGGGGTTCCATACTGTCATTACTTTTATAATTACTTATCCAAGCCACCTCACTTATAACGGTCAATATAGGGTTATGATGATGATGGTGATGATGATGATGATGATGATTTATTTATTTATTTATTTGCTCGCCAGTATATTTTCAAGTTGCAGTGGGTGAATGAACTATTGACATTGCAGGAACGCTTTGATTAAATTCATAATAATAATAATAATAATAATAATAATAATAATAATAATAATAATAATACCAGTTACAGGTAAATGTTTATCAAAGGAACTTCACATACAGACTGACTGACAACGTAAGTTGACACAGAGGTAGAATGTTTCTTTGACTATGACCTTGAGTACAACTACCATATCCTAAGGCCCGTCAGTCTCACTACGCGCAACAGATGGTGCACACATTTTCACTTGTCACCACTAGGGCACTAACACCCACAGTCCCTACTGATCATATACGACAATTACCACATTCACGATATTACACGAACAGTTCTATGACATGTCGATGGGTATTGTGGAATATCAACTAAGAATGTTTTTATGAGCTCCAGTCCCCCTAATTCACCAGACTCTTCTCTATCCCAGGCTATTATTGATCTCGCGTCTGTTCAGTCAGCAGTTCACTCCTTAATCAATTGGCCATCACCATTCCCACAGACAGTAATTTCAAAAGAAAATTTGTGGTTTAACACTCTGAGAAGCCAAAACAAGAAGAAAGTTGGGAAAAAGAGTAAAAGAATATACCAAAAAAGGAGGAAAACAGGGTGTGAGGTCAAGGACGAAATGACCAATGGAGCTGCGTGTGTTTCTAGTATGGACGAGCCATGTTTTTAATTCTAGGTCCCTGTGATCATGTTTATGGATCTGATGTACGCTTAAACCATACCACTTTGTTCAGCAGATAAAAATATTAATAATCAGACGGTTAAAGCAGGAAATAAAGTACACCTCTAACAACTTTGTTCACGCTAAAACCTCACGATATTCTTCAGCTGAGAAATCCTAATAGTCAATGGTCTAGAGTGAGGTAAAACGTGACACACTTAAATATCTACTCATGCTAAAACCACACGATTTTCTTCACTTGTGTAAAATCGCAATGGCCAATGGGTTGTAAATGGTTAAAAAAAAAAAAAAAAGACCCACCCCGATATTTTATTCAGGCTAAAACCAAACGTTTGCTTAAATGAGGAAAATAATAGAAGCCTTAAGGTAAAATAAAGGCATATCCATTATCCCTTTAGATTATTTATTGAGGTTAAAACCACTTCACTGTATTAAACACAGGGGAATAAATACTGGTAGAATTAATACGTTTCTTGATTAATAATACCGTTGCAATGGAAGCACTTAGATGTACTGCTTAACCAACGCCAGACGATTTTATTTATTCCAGACGATTTTATTTGCCTGAGTTAAATCTTTCCAGTTAAATGTGGCCTATGGCAGCTCAGAAATATTATCACATTCCGCCCTTCAATCAGGATGGCTGAGATAACATGAACCTTATCTCGATTTACTATGGGATGTTGAGGTAGTGATGATAGTACTGATAGCGATGACGACGATAACACTGATAGCCACGATTATATAAATATCAGTGAAAGTAAATAGGTAAAAATCTCCTGACGTTAACAGAAACTGAATTAAGTTGTTTGTACTAAAATATCGCATCAATATTTTTTTTACCTTTCCTAAATTGAATGAAATCGTGTAGTCACAATGAAACTTTGTGTGGTAGGCACCCAGAATTTATCCTTATGAGTCATCGCCATACTGAGGAGATTGGTGATAAGAGAACCAATCACAAGAGTATTAACTTCACTCAGAGTAATGTTGATACTGACAATGAGTGCAATGATGATAACAAGAAAACAGTAACAAGGCAATAACAAGAACCAGTAGCAATAAGAACACAATACTAATAGAAAATAGATTAAAAAAAAAAAAATCCCCAACCAAAACTATCCACAGACGTCTGACCGTCTCGCCCGCCGTAACTCCCTCTCTTCCGCCCACCTCGCTCGTCTGACCCCGTTTGACCTTTGCCTGGGATGGAAGTTCGTAGTGTCGGCTGTCCCTGTCACCAAGTTTGCCAGCATCCACGTCCCACACCCAGACAGACACCCCCTGAAAGGTTTACGCAGGGTGGGGATGCTGAAAGAAGGTAGAGAAGAGAGAAGGAAACCTGGAGGAATGAAGAGAGGAAACAGAATGAAAGGTGGAGGGAGAGGGAAGCCTAGAAGAAAGATGAGGGGAAACAGAATGAAAGATGAGGGGAAACAGAATGGAAAGGGTCAGGGGAGAAAGTAATCTGGGGAAAGATGAGAGGAAACAGAAAGGAAGGTGAAGAGGAGACAGAAACCTGGAAGAAAGATGAAGGGAGAGGGAGAAAAACAAAGGGGGGGGGGTGAGAGGAGAAGCATGGAGAGAACAGCAGACGGAAGACGACTGGAAAAGAAATTCGGAAGGAAGATGAACAGAAGGAAAAGCGGAGGAGAGACGAATGGAAAATGAATGGTGACAAGAAAGACAAATGGAAAGAAAGAAACTGGTAAGAAAGATAACAGGAAACAGAGTAAACATGAAAGAAAGACAAATGGTAAAAGAAAGAAGGAAGACTAGAAAAAAAGAGCAATATAATGGGAAAACAAAAGCGATTAACAAAGACTAATGAACAGACTAGTAAGAAATAAGACACCATGAAAGGAAGACAAAAGCGAGTAACAAAGACTACTAGTAAAGAAACGCGTACAGCCTTTAGAAAGATGAATAACTTAAGAAAAGGGGGAAGGCAGACGGATGAATAAAAAGGAGTATATAACCCCAAATAAGAAACAAGAGAGAAAATACGGACAAGCAAAAGAAGATAGTGCAAAAAAAAAAAGAAATATCAAAGGTGAGAGGGAGGGAGGGAGAGCAAGAGTGTGAATGGAAGGGAGAAATATAGAATGACAGGGTGGGAGTGACGAGTAAGAGTGAGTGAGCGAGAGTGAAGGAGAGTGACGTAATCTCTCTCACACCCCTTCCCCCTCTCTCTCTTTTATTTCTTTCTCTTACTATCTTTCTTGTCCTTCCCCTTTCTCCCTCTTCTTTACTCATTCTTCTTCCTCACTCTTTTCTTTCTTTACCCTTACACGTTTTCCCTTCTCCGTCACCCTCATCTTTCTCTCTTTTCCTTATCCTCATCCTCTTCCTCATCTTTCTCTCTTTTCCTCCTCTTCTTCTCCTTCCTTATCTATTTCTCTTTATCTCATCTTCTCTCTCTCGTCTTTCTCTCTGTACATAGCTTTCTGTTTCTTTCACTTGTTTTCTCTTCCTTCTCTTCCTCCTTCTGTCTCACCTTCTCCTCCATCCGCCTCTCTCTCTCCCTCTCCCTCGCTTCGTCATTTTTCCTCCTCATTCTTTTTCTTCGTCGTCCTCCCAACCCCTATCGCAGTTTTATATCTCACATGACATTCTCTCTCTCTCTCTCTCTCTCTTCCACACTCTTACAGTCTTCCTTATGTTTCCCTCTTTTCTTTTCCTCTTCCTCTTTCATCTTTCTCTGTTCTTCTCCCAATTCTTTCTCCCTCCTTTCCTCTCTCCAACCCAGTTTTTCCCTACCTTCATCCCTCTCCTCATTCTCTTTCTTTTTCCCTTTCCTCCCTCATCTTTCTCCTCCTTCTCCTCCGCATTCTTTCTTTCCTCTCCTCCCTCTTCCATGTACTCTCCCTTTCTCCTTCTCTTCTCTTTCCCTCTTAGTCGTTCCTTCCCTCCATTCCTCTCTCTCTCTCTCTCTCTCTCTCTCTCTCTCTCTCTCCCCTTATCCCTTTCTCCCTCCCCCCTCCCTCTCCGTCTCCCCTTATCCCTTCCCTCCACCCCTCCCCTCGCCAAGAATGAGGTCAGGGTCAGTGTGTGCTATACTCTTCCGACTCTCTCTCTCTCTCTCTCTCTCTCTCTCTCTCTCTCTCTCTCTCTCTCTCTCGTGAAATACAATTCTATTTTTCCTCGGCGAATCTCGTTTTCCTATACTATTTCTCATGGTACCCTTTTACTGCAACTCTCTCTCTCTCTCTCTCTCTCTCTCTCTCTCGTGACTACCCTCAAAAATAGTGATCCTCCTCCTCCTTTTTCCTCCCTAGTAAACCCACTCTCCCAAATTAATCCCGAGTTATTTTCCAATCTTGCCAAGAGGAAAAACTAAAGAAAAAAGTATTTATTAAAAAAAAAAAAAAAAAAACTGAGGAGCGTATGCAGTTGAGGCGTGACGCTGAAAAGTTGATGTAGAAAACTTGCCTGCGTGCCAAAATTTGAACGTGCCGCCAGCCGGAAACCGTTCCACATCAACGAATCTACCCGTCAAAGGAAATTCAAAGTAATTAATCTACCCGTCAAATGAAATTCAAAGTAATTAATGTACCCGTCAAAGGAAATTCAGAGTAATCAATCAACCCGTCAAAGGAAATTCAAAGTAATAAATCTACAAGTCAGAGGAATTTCTGTCCACATTAACGAATTTACCCGTCAAAGGAAGTAATCACATAAAGTATAAAGCGATTCCACATCTCTAACTTTACCGAACGTAGAGATTTCATATAAAAACGAAACAGCTTTACCACAGCCAATTTACCCGATGTGAAAAAAAAACAAAAAAAAAATCCACGACAAAGAATATACCCGTCAATAGTGTAAAAAAGAAATAAGTAAAATAATAAAACTCAAAGGTCAAACATGGAACAGATCTATTGCTAACAACTGTGTATGAAGCGTTAAGGTGAAAATGATACTAACAACAACAACAACGATGATAAAAACATTAATACCAATAACAACAACAACAACAATAATAATAATAATAATAATAATAATAATACTGGTAATAACATTCGCTGCCTAATAATAAAAATAAAACGCCCTGGAATAACAGGGAAAAGAGAACTCGTTTGGGCTCCTGTCACGCCCAATGTTATGGCCTGTTGTAGCACATGAGAGAGAGAGAGAGAGAGAGAGAGAGAGAGAGAGAGAGAGAGAGAGAGAGAGAGAGAGAGAGAGAGGTAAAATTGGAAGCAAGAGAAATGGACATGGAGTGAGGCAGGGAGAGAATAAGTATGCATGAAAGACAGAGAGAGAGAGGGGGGGGAGAGGAAGAGAGAAAGAGAGCAAGAAAGAGAGCAGACTTACTACCATGCCCGATGCACGATAACTCACCATTCACTACAATTCGCCACAACTCTATCTAAGAAATCTCACCAGTTTCAAACCTAACCTAACCTTGCCTAATGAAGAGCGAATTAACCCAGCCTAATTAAGCTAAAACTGAACTGAACTAACCTAACCTAACCCGGGGAAGTGATCTAACCTAGCTTACCCTTGCCCAACCCAGTCAACCCTAAGCTGACCTAACCCAACCCAACTTAACGGGATCTTTTGTAAATTAACCTAACCTAACCCAACCCATCACTCACTGCAGAGAGAGAGAGAGAGAGAGAGAGAGAGAGAGAGAGAGAGAAATCTAATGGGTGTGTGGACAGAAAGAGTGATCAAAGAGAGAATATATAATGAGCGTGTGGAACGAAAAGGGGATGAGAGAGAGAGAGAGAGAGAGAGAGAGAGAGAGAGAGAGAGAGAGAGAGAGAGAGAGAGAGAGAGCTAACTTGTTGCACACACACTACGCCGTTGCTGCTACTCCCCCCCCCCCTTTCCTATCCCCTCCTACCATTCGCTTACCCTTTATTGTATTGTTCACTACCACATCTCACGCCTATATTAGAGAGAGAGAGAGAGAGAGAGAGAGAGAGAGAGAGAGAGAGAGAGAGAGAATCACGAAAAATGAGACTGCATTCAAGACTATACTAGTGGATATCATTATGGGTCTTTTTATCTAGTGTGTGTGTGTGTGTGTGTGTGTGTGTGTGTGTGTGTGTGTGTGTGTGTGTGTGTGTGTGTGTGTGTGATGTTCTAGTGTGTTTGTTTCAGTGCGTGTGAAGTAAGAACGTGCATGCCAGCGCGTGTTATCTGCTTTAACTTTTGGGTACAAAGCACAGTTCCTCTCCTCTACAGTACTCTCTACCATAACATCTAATTTCAGCATCTATTATCATCTTACCCTAATATTCAATACATTGTTTTTTTTATCACGACTTTTCAGTAGGAGACGCCTTTACTAACCTAAAGAAAAAGATCTGCAGGTAACAAAAATAAAGAAAAACTGACGCCATCATACTGAAAGAGGTACTTGGAGGTTATGATATTTTTCTGGAACCAGTGCCCTTGCTTAAGTTGGAAATATCGTGTCTGGGTAGCAAGAATGAAAAATGAGGCCCTCCGAACCTGAGAGGGACAAGGGGGGGATAAAAATAAATAAAATAAAGTAAAAAAAAAAAAAAAAAGAGCCAGAAAAAGCAGTTCAAGATTACGAATTATATTCTCATGGACCAATGACAACAAAGGAGAATGTGTTTATAATCAATCTTGTTCTCAATCCAAGCTAATCGAGGGAGCCACTGAATATAGCTGGAATTCAGCCAGGTTCTGAAAAAAACACAAAAAATCTGCATTACGTGAAATAAGTACAACACGAAGAACCTGGGTCAAATTAAGGGATGAGAACTACACTCACCGTCGGGCGCTGGTCTACCCTGGCATCATAATGAGAAGCGGCTGTCGTACTGAAAGTGGGGAAGCTTCGTGACACCTCTTCCTTGGCGATTTAATTTTCCTCGCACATATTACATCTTACCGTTCTCTTTCTAGAGTATATATACCATTTTAATATCGGTATACCTTGTACTAATAACATGCAAGACGATAATGAGACGCACTATGCAAAGTTGCCAAGGATGAGTTGTTACTGTATTGCCAGAGCCACTTGGAACCCAAACAGACCGCATTAATCACCCGCTTTAGAGGACTCATAAATACAGCACAGATATACTTTTTCTTTAAATTTCAAGCACAAATACACAATTACTCTGAGTCATATTTCACATACGAATATGTTACTGGTGTACTGTATTAAATATAAATGACATTAAAGAATAAGCGGTCAATCTCATTTCATCGCGAATATGTGGAATAAGAGAAGCTTTTATTTTTTCATATATATATATATATATATATATATATATATATATCTATATATATATATATGTGTGTGTGTGTGTGTGTGTGTGTGTTTAGTAATTACAATATTGTTAGGCTAAGCATAAGTACAGAAGAGGAACTTTGCATTAGAAATTATCTCCATTTGTTCCAAAGGCTCTGTAACAAGAGGTTTACGAATACGAGCAAAGTTTCTGTCTTGTAATGAGGACGAACCGAGGTATAACGCTGAATCGCTATTTTTAACCTAGTTGTAACAAGAATGACGTATTGCAAGGGGGATTTGTTAAGGATTTCGTATTACCAAACAAAGAGAGAGAGAGAGAGAGAGAGAGAGAGAGAGACAGAGACAGAGACAGACAGACAGACATAGACAGACAGACAGAGGGAGACAGAGACTGACAGACTGACAGAGAGCAATTGTTAGGGGATTAATTTTGCACACACCTTTAACCACATATGAGTAAAAGGAACAGTTACTTAATCACTCATTCGCAAAGAGGATCTGGAAAGTGGTGAGGCAGGAGGCGTGCTGGGGGAAGATGATGGAATGGCTGAGGGAGGAAGAGGACTCAGAAGGAAAATGGAATAGAAAATTTAAAAAAGAATATGAAAATGAAAAAGCCGAGGGAAAAAAACGGTGCGGGAGTGAGAGATATAAAACGGAGAGGGGGGAAAAACGCGAAGACACTGGAAGGTTAGGGTAAACAGAAAGAAAATGAAAGGAGACGGAGGAAAAGGGAACTAAAAGGGAGTGAAGGAAAGAGAAGTGACAAACACAGAGGGAAATAGGGGACTGGAGAATCGAAGGAAGAGGAGAAAGAAGAGGGAAAGGTGTTGTGAAAGTAAGGGAGAGACGAGGAATGGGACAGGTTGCGCAAAGGGAATGGAAAGTAAAGTGAGAATGAAAAGAGGAAGAAAGGGAGGAAGGAGAGGAGGGGCTTCCTCGACGGAAGAGGGAGAAGAAGGAAGAGGAGGACGTAAGGAGGAGAAGGATAAAGAGGACGTACAAAAGAGAAGGCATAAAGGAGGGATGAAGAGAAGAGTTAAGAAGAGGACAAGTAAAAGGAAGAAAGGCAGGAACGAGGTAATGAAAAAAAAAAAAAATGAATAATTCGGAGGATTCAAAGAAGGCAGAAATGCAGATGGAAAGTAAGATGATGAGAGAGAGAGGGGGGGGGGACTGATGCAACATGAGTCACCGGAGAGAGAGAGAGAGAGAGAGAGAGAGAGAGAGAGAGAGAGAGAGAGAGAGAATGATGCAACATGAATCACCAGTATGTCAACTGGATGGCTCGTTGCATCATTTTATACAGCTTTAAAAAAATAATAGTTTGGACCCCCATCCTGTATCTCATTTTCTTTCAGTATTTCCCCATCACATTTTTAACTCTCATATTTTTCTTTGTCCGCCTTCTTTTGTCGTCTTAATTTCAATCACTTTTGCTCTCTATTCCTTCAGATTCTTTTCAGTCAGTTTCGCTCTCTGTTTCGTCATATTATTTTACTGGAGAAAGAGAGAGAGAGAGAGAGAGAGAGAGTGAGTGCACATACCTTTATCTATGTATATGCAAAAGGGCAAGCCACACGTTTCTACATACAATCAACTACATACCAAAATAAAGCTCTTTCACAGGCGTCCCTCTCCACACATTTTGATTATTCACACTGCCAAGAGCACCAGAAAATAGCGTAGGTCAGAGCTGAGGCAAGGACAACACTCAATAATACAAACACACTGACAACACACAAATTATAGGCACACTGACAACACATTTTATAAACTCAGTACGACGAACGCAATGACAACACAGCCCAAATACACACTAACAACGAACATAACGATGGCCGACCAATTAACAACACAAATATTATGGACACATTACTGACCACACAGAGATTGCCAGCAGACTAGCAACACAAACTATGGGGACGCTGACGACGCGGAAACACTGACAATCTAATATCACACAGTCTACGAACGCTGGAACAACATACAGATTACGTACGAAAACACACAATGCGGATTACAGAACAACTTGACCACACATAACAAAAGCCTTATTGTCGTTGGCTTTGAAGGCTCCCTTTCACCTCATCTTTTATAAATACATTATACATAATAAGCTTTAATGGTCTATTGTGTTATACCACTTCAGTATTGACAAAGCTATCTATCAATCTGTTTATAGCCAGACGTCCTAATCCCGTTAAGGGGTGGCCACAAACAAATTGCCTCCATGTCGCCCTGTTCCCTGCAATTTCGATGCCCTCCCTCCAAAGCCACTCTGCATAATTAACGTACAGGGCAATATTAAAGTCCCAATTTACCTGCAGAAATATTAAAGTCCCAATTTACCTGCAGAAATAAACAGACACTCCCAATTTACCTGCAGAAATAAACAGACAAAGATGTGGTACTAATTCATACCCTAAACCCACAAAATACAATCCCCTGAGCACGTAAGTAAGGAGCTGTTGTAAGTAAGAATGTATGCGTCTCTGAAAGTGGGGGTTTAGCACAGGTATGAATAAATGAGTGACTGTGTGTGTGTGTGTGTGTGTGTGTGTGTGTGTGTGTGTGTGTGTGTGTGTGTGTGTGTGTGTGTGTGTGTGTGTGTGTGTGTGTGTGTGTGTGTGTGTGTGCCAAGGAGTGAGTGTATGTATGTGTGTGTGCGGGTATGCGTGTGCGTGTGTTTGCGTGAGTCACCTGGTATAGGCCCACAATGCAGGCAGGAACGGGCAGTGCGTCATGCAGGAGAGAGGGAGGGAGGGGGAGGGAGAGTGCAGCCGGGTTTCCCCATGACTCTCTCCCTTTCTCTCACTTTCCCCTCCCTCTCTCTCACTCTCTCTCGCTTTCTCTCCCTCTCCCTCTCCCTCTGACCCTCTTTCCTCTCAATCCGTATTCCCGGAAGACAGAGTGGGAGTCACAGTTCGGGAAAGTATTACAATTTTCATGACTGTATTTCCTTGTATATCAGGAGTTTTGATGCGATATTAATTTACCTTTAACTCAAAATTTACCAGAGAACGAAGAACTATTAGAAGGTAAACACATCGCTTTCATATACCTGGCGTTTTGAGACGCTGGTGAAAACTAAATTCTTTTAATCCACATACTATCAGTTCCAGAAAATATACCATCCCTGAGCTTACCAGTATCTCTTGTTGTTATGACAAAATGAGAGAGAGAGAGAATGTGTGTGTGTGTGTGTGTGTGTGTGTGTGTGTGTGTGTGTGTGTGTGTACTGAATATCGAATTCCTATATGTATGAGAAAAGTTCAAAGTCTACTGAACAGCATTTACTTAAGACAGTATTGACACATTATGAAAATATTATAGTTTTAGTTACCTGTCTCTCGCTACGTAAATAATAATAATAATAATAATAATAATAATAATAATAGTAATAACTACGTGAAATATGCTCCAGGTAACTATATAAAACATTTCTTAGTAAACAGAAGTCAAGATTAACAACCTTCAAGAACGCGCGAATGGCTCTGTCGTTAAAGATCGTATGCTTGAACTTTAAACTGCAAAATGGAATACAAACGTGAAGGTCATTTATGCAACACCTGTTTTTATTAGGATTGGTCTGCCTACATCCCATATTTCAGAACGCAGTCAGCAACCACACAGGAAGGCCAGATACGTTCCATCGGCATCATGTACCTCAAAAATCATCGTAAAAAATCTGGGGACGGACTGAATCCCCTATCGCGATTTCAGGTTTAAGCATGCCACCCCAAGACTCACAGAAGGAATCAGTCTCACTTGGAATATAAAGAGAATTACCCCTTCACTACGATGATGCCTACTCTTCATCCTACTCTTCCTACCACCAGACGACTTTAGTCAGTTAAGGAGATATCTGCCACGATGAGATTAATGGATAACTCCCTAATTATGACTAGGTACCTCAGGCTGAACAGAACTGTCTGATGGTGGGAAAAAATAAAAGTGTCCAGTCGTTTTGGTAGTGAGGGGTATGACTAAACGAACACATCTCAGACAGGTGATAAAAGAGAAAACAAACTTGCGAAACACATCTCAAAGGCAAACAGAAGCTTGGGAAAGAAACAGCAAAAGAAATAAAGATCGCACTCAATACTGACATAAGAAAAGATCCAAAAAAAAATCAACAAGAACTCAGAATATTCTTAATGAAACATTCTCACTTGGAAGAGAGAATTAAAAAAAAAGTGCTATTAACTTTCCAACAGAAGTCTGAGGAAAAATTATGTCGTATATATATATAAACCACGACATACCATTAGCTAGACAGAATAAATTTAAGAAACAAATTTTCAGAGGCGAATTAGAGTTTTGAGAATAAACAAACTCCAAGAACAAAACTTATCGGTGAACAAAATCATCCTTTCCACATCTAGGAGGAAATGAACGCACAAGTCTTGGAAAATCTGTAAACTGAAAGAAAGCACAGCAGACATCAAACTCACATCTGAGTGAGAGAGAGAGAGAGAGAGAGAGAGAGAGAGAGAGAGAGAGAGAGAGAGAGAGAGCTGAGGGGGAAGGCAGGCAGGCAAATAACGTTACAAGAGGGTCCTGTGGGTCTTCCGAGAGGAGGAGGAGGAGGAGGAGGAGGAGAAAAAGAGTAAGAGAGGTTCAGGGAGGCAGTAAGAAGGAAAAAGAAGGGGAGGGGGGAAAAACAAGTGAAGAAGAGACGGAAAAAGAGAAAGAGAGAATTCAGGGAATGGAAGCAGAAGCAAAATGGGTAAAGAGAAAAGGAGTAAGAGATGGAGAGAGAGAGAGAGAGAGAGAGATGATATACAAGGCAGTGAAGGTGAAGGAGGGAAGAAAACCATGCCAATACAAGAAGGTGATGGCAAGGACTGTTGCTGGGGAAGGAAGGGTCGGTGAACTAAGGTTACATACAGAAGAGCAGGTTAGGGACGTTGTGTGTGTGTGTGTGTGTGTGTGTGTGTGTGTGTGTGTGTGTGTGTGTGTGTGTGTGTGTGTGTGTGTGTGTGTGTGAGAGAGAGAGAGAGAGAGAGAGAGAGAGAGAGAGAAATTTACGTTAGGTTAGGTTAGGTCAGCAGAAGAAAGAGAGGAAGGAGAAGAGGAAAAGCGAAGTGAGAGTGAAGGAGGGTGAGGAAGGTAAGCGAACAGGTCAATACACCGGTAAGAGGGGACGGGAGGGTCAGTGAACACACCTTAATATAAGGTTAGGCTAGGTTAAGGTAGGTTAGGTTAGGTCAGGTTGCGATGGCTTAGGTCAGACTAGGTTAGGTTAGGTTGGCAAAGGAAGGAGAAGAGAAGGAGAGAAAGAGGTGAAATAAGAGAGATAAGGGACAGTGAGATGAGATTAGGTTTGGGAGGATTAGCAAAAGATGAAGAGGCCAGACAAAGATGAAGCGAGAGTCCTGGAGACGTTCTTTTTACTTTATTTATGCTGTTATATCAGAGAAAGAGACAGAGAAAGAGAGTGGAAACCAGGTCAATACATGAAGAAGAGGGCATGGAATGAGTTGTTGAAGGATGGAAGGAAGGTCAGTGAACACATCTGGAAATAAGGTGACCCAGGATACAGACACACCTCAGAAGGGATCGTGGATAACAATACCCTTACACTCCATCTCGGTAATAATGTGGGTGAATAAAGAAATATTGCCTAGAAGTAGCAATAATCATGATGAAAAACGTATCGCAATATTTCTTTCCGCTCCAGAATGACCTCCTGTACTGAAAGCTTTCTCCACTCTGTCCAATTACCCAGGAAATTAACGCGAGAGAAATAATACCAGCTAGTAAAACGCCGTGCTGACCCGTTGCCGGCGCAAAGGATCAGGCTTCTCAGCTTTATCTCTCTGCAAGATTGTAACCTGAGTCTGCATTTCCTCCAATTCCCTTGATACGAAACACAGAAATATATAAAAGAGGAGATACTTTGTCGTCTGCTGCATTATACCCTCTTCTGCACTATATTACGACTTTCTTTTTCAGAGCTACGTCCAGACGGTTATATTCAGCTTAAGAGAGACTTCAAACTTAGGAGTTGGATAGCGCCTTAATTACGGCACCGGTATCTGTACTAAGGGGCTCTGCTGTGATGCATAATATTAGGCAGCAATAATAAATTACTGGGAAGTAAGTGTAAACATAATGAGGGGATTTACATACAGAAGCATAAATAAAAATAAGGTGTTTGTCGCCTAGAGCATAACAATGAAAGGTCGAGGAGGTTACAACAGGTCTCCAGCATTCACTAAACAACTTTACAACACTGGAGCAATGATCACATAATGTTATATGATTATTCAGTCAATCAAAAAGACGAAACCACCGACTGAAAACCCACAAAAGCAGTCCTTTCTAATACAGTCCAGCGCAAGAAAATAAAAAATGAAGATAATTTCAGTCAAAGATGTCCAAACACAATACATTTAAAAGACTACATACAATAAAGGGAAAGACAGACTGCGGAAGACTGTTTCAGAGCTGACCAGTTGTATATGGGGTGAGAATGCCGGTTAACTCATGCATTAGAGAGCTGCACAGAAAAGTGAGGAGAATGTGTGAGAAGGTAGATGCTGCATGCCCGCCGAAATGTGCCAGTTCAGTATTCCAGCAAATGGGACCAAAAGTTCACAATACCCGAACACTTACTACAAAGGGTCATAGTATTCGTAGATTCACTTTAAAAATTCACATCCTTAAAAAAAAAAAAAAAAAAAAAAAAAAAAAAAAAAAAGGCCTGTCCTCATGATCAACTCAGAGCGCCCAGCATTCTCGTTACAAATATAGTAGGAGTAATACAACCATACTAATAATATTCTATGATTCAGTGTAATACTTCCTGGTATGTGAGTACTTATCTTTACAATAACAACATTCTCATATACCTTAAAATAATACTTGTTATGTGAGTATTTACCACCAGACTCATAACCCTTTTGCATTCACTACAGGAGTTCACAAGATTCCAGCGTTCATTTACAAAAAGGTGAAAGTATCCCAGAAAAATATTACCAAAGGTCATAGCAGGTTACATTTTAAATAACATACACGTAACTGAAGCACGTACTGCAAAAATAAACGTCATAAAGTGTTGTTATTTACTGTTCTGTTCCTTTGTGCCAGCTTATTCAAGAGACATCTCAGCACCCAGTTTTATATATATATATATATATATATATATATATATATATATATATATATATATATATATATATATATATATATATATATATTGATTTTTTTTTCACTGTCTGACAAGGCTATTAGGATTCTTCTTAGCTAAACAAAATCCTCTTGGAACAGCCTGGGTTAAGCTCCTGGACAAAACCGTCATATGACAATTACATCCCTGGGTGCGACTCTCTCTCTCTCTCTCTCTCTCTCTCTCTCTCTCTCTCTCCATGAAACAAACAAACAAACAAACAAACAAACACACACACACACACACACACACACACACCTAAACGAGCTCACTGTCTTGCGTCAGCCTAGGCAAGAAGGATTTCTCTCAGGGGAAAAAAAATCGTCATGCATTAGACTAAAATAAAGACCTATGCGCGTTCTCAGCATCGTAAAAATTAAACATACATATATACCGTACATCCTTAAATCGTCTAAGTATGAGAGATTTTTTTTCAGCTGAACAAAAACCGTCTGGTGTTAATTCCTTCACAATGATGGTGTTAACTCCTTCACTACTATGCCCGGAATTTCACTTCATTCAGGCAGCCACACGACTTATACTCAAGCTAAGAAAAGTATACTCAAGCTAAGAAAAGTATACTCAAGTTAAGAAAAGTATACTCAAGTTAAGAAAAGTATACTCAAGTTAAGAAAAGTATACTCAAGCTAAGAAAAGTATACTCAAGCTAAGAAAAGTATACTCAAGCTAAGAAAAGTATACTCAAGTTAAGAAAAGTATACTCAAGCTAAGAAAAGTATACTCAAGCTAAGAAAAGTATACTCGAGTTAAGAAAAGTATACTCAAGCTAAGAAAAGTATACTCAAGCTAAGAAGGTCCTCTGTTTGTGAAGGAGGTTAACGAAAAATACACAGTACTCAAGCTAAAAAAAAAAAAAAAAAAGTTCCTCTGTTTGTGCAGGAGGTTAACGCAAAGTATACTCAAGCTAAGAAGGTCCTCTGTTTGTGAGGGAGGTTAACGAAAGCTATACCGAAAACAGTCCATTCAAAAACGCCTCCTCTAAGCAGAATATGGTTGTTAGGGGAGAGCAATAATAAATAAAAAGAAAAATGTAAAAAGAAGAAAGGAGAAAAGAGACAAAAAAGAAGAAAAGAAGAAAAAGAAAACAAAACAAAAAAAAGGAAAAAGGAAAAAAGAAAAAGAAGAGAAATAAAGAAAATTAAGAGAAAAAAAATAAAAAAAACAAAAAAAGAAAAGAAAAAGAAAACGGAAAAGGAAAAAGAAAAAAGAAAAAATACAAGAATAGAAGAAAGAAAAAGAAACGACAAGAAGAAAGACGTCATCGTTGAGAACGGGTTAATATCTCAAGGGTGTCCACGTAAGCGAGATAATTAATACATACTTAGCCTCGGTAATGACCCAGACAGTCCAATTAATCTACTGAACTGTATGGTGAGGTAACAACTTCCCTATGACGTAAGCATCGTATTAACTACTTCACGATCAGAGGTTGCTTTAAACTGAATATATCTGTCTGTCTGTCTGTCTGTCTGTGAAATTAATAAAACATAAAAGACGTCATGGTACTGAAGGGGTAAAGGGAGACAGATTCTAACCCCGTCCTTACAAAGGATTCTCTCGTTAAGCTAAATAAATTCGTATGACACTTGGAAGAATAAAATAAAACAAAGCAAAAACCCCTTCACTAGCAGAGATTTCTCCTATGCTGAATAAAATCGTCTGACGGTACGTTGCAATAATAAATAAATAAATAAATATACAAATAAATAAGTAAAGAAGGATGACATCGTGCACAAGGACACGGCCACTTTAAACTAACACTTAACTTCACTTTCCTGGTCAGACCCCATTCTTAGAGGCGCGTCTGGGAAGGAAGGAGAGTCTAGGGGGAGGGTGGGTATTTTTAAAGTGTAATATGACTCTCTTTGGGCCCCCTATACCCTTCCTCCCCCCCCCTCCTCAATGTCTTCCCATCTTCCGTGTGTCTTGGGCCTGAGGAGGAGGAGTAGGAGGAGGAGAGGGAGGAGGAGAGGGAGGAGGAGGAGGAGGAGGAGAAAAATTAAAAGAACTGAGAAACAAAAGGAGCACGAAAATAAGAAGGGAAAACGAGGAAGAGAATAAGGCGTCAGAGAAAGAAAAAGAGAAATGCTGAGGTGGAAGAGAGTGCAATATTAAAAGAAGGAACATGAAAAGTAGGAAAATGTGGTGGGATATGATGAGGACGAGGAGGAATATAAACAAGAATAAAAACATACAGGAAGAGACTGAGTAGTAAGAGAGAGTAAAAGAGGAAGAGGATGTAGCGGAAGATGTGATGGAGAAGCAAGAGGAGAGAGGATGAGGTAGCACTGACGGTGGTAGTAGTAATGGTAATGGTAGTAGAGGAAATGAAAGTACTGTAGTGGTGGTTACAAGGCTAATGGTTGGTAAGATAAGAGGTAAGAGTGGTCGGACCTGTAATATTAGTAATGGACAGTGCAGTGTGGGAGGCCGTGGCGAGGGAGGCAGCGAGGTAGCGGAGGTAATAGCCTTAGCAGAGAAGAAATTTGTTACGTTTGTTATAGCGGTGGAATTAGCAGTAGAAGTAGCAGAAATGTTGGACTGCAGTGTTTGTATAAGGTCAGTGTTACTCAACACAGTCCAACTTTAAATGGATGAAGGTCGCGTTCTGTGGTAACAGTATTAGCAGCAGCAGCTGCAGCAGTAGTAGCAGTAGTGGTATAACAGTAGGAGGAGCAGGAGATCCAGATTCAACAGTAGCAATGATAGGGGAAATGTAGTATGCAACAGGCAACAGTGAAAAATGCAGTATAAGTTGCAGGAAATTCAGAAGCAATAGTAGCAGCAGCAGTAGGAGATGGAATAGTAGTAGCATAAGTCGTCATGGATGCAGCAGTACTAAAAAATGCAGTAATAGTAGCAATATTAGTATGAACAGCAATAGCAGAAAATGCAGTAGTAGTAACCACCGTAGTATGAGAAGCAGTAGCAGGGGCTGTAGAAGATGCAGCAGTAGAATTGTACAAAGAGATGCAGTACAGTCGTAGGGAGGGAGGAGGGAGGAGGAGGAGGAGGAGAGGGAAGGAGGAGGGCGGGATGGTGACGTCAGAGCAGGGACTGGGAGCGTCAACCCAAGAGAAGGTCAAGGCCAGGCGGCGAGAGAGAGAGAGAGAGAGAGAGAGAGAGAGAGAGAGAGAGAGAGAGAATGGAGAGAAAGATATATAGCAGACATGGAGATGGAGGAGAATGCAAGGGAGGCTGTAGATGGAAGATATTCATGTGTGAAAGCATACTCTAATATATATATATATATATATATATATATAGATAGATAGATATATATATATATATATATATATATATACATATATATACATATATATATATATATATATATATATATATATATATATATATATATATATATATATATATATATATATATATATATATATAATATATATATATATATATATATATATAGATAGATAGATAGATAGATAGATAGATAGATAAAGGGCACATTCTGTCTGTCTGTCTGTTTGTTCACGAACTGCTCCCTCAATTTTCGTTTTACCTGGCCTTAACCTACATATTTGGAATCCTTATGACCCAAGGAAAGTTTTAGTTGAGTCAAAATTCAGACCTAGGTCATCTGAGGTCACCGGTTGAGTGTTCGCCTATTTTGGCCCGGGCTACGCCGGGTACCCCTGCAGCCCAATTTTTGGCATGGAGACTCGCATGACCTCCAGTTTGGATATAGGCCATGTGAGGTTGCCTTCAAGGCCATTGAAGGTTACCGGTGATAGCAATGAAATGTTGTGCGTTAGTCTGTGAAAGCTGAAACTGAAAATTCGTGGACCTCTTATAATCCCTCTTCAAAGGTAGGAGAGGTACATGGTCTTTCTGGAGTAGAAAGAAACAATGAACTAGAACAAATAGGATTGGAGTGTTCGCCTTCTTGGTCTTATGACCCAAGGAAGGTTTTAAGACCAATATGACCGACGGTTTGAGGGAGGGGGGCAGAGTACAAAGAGTCAGATAAATAAGGAGGGGGAACGAGAGAAGGATGAAGGAGAGAGAGAGAGAGAGAGAGAGAGAGAGAGAGAGAGAGAGAGAGAGAGAGAGAGAGTAAAAGACTGGAAGGAGGAGGAAAGAGGGGAGTGGAAGAGGTGGTGGGTGAGAGGAACAGGGTAGAAGGAGGGAGGGGAGGAGAGAAGGAAAGAGGGGAGGAGGAGATGAGACTGGAAGGAAGAAAGAGTGCTGGTGAGAAGAATGAAAGGAGAAGAAAAGGGAGGATAGGAGAGGAACAGCAAGGAGGGTGGACGAGAGAGAAGAGGGGAGGGAAGGAGAAGGAAGGAGAAGAGAGGGTGGAAAAGGTAGGAATAATGAGGGAAAGAGAGAAAGACACAAGGAAATATGAGAAGAAAGAAGGAATGATGACACGATGGTAGAAGATGAGAGAGAAGAGGGTTTGGATATGAAACGAGAAGAGAAGAGAGAAAGCAAAAGAACAAAGGAGAAGAAACACAGAGGAAGAGATGTGCAGACAGAAATAAGAAAAGTGAAAAAGAGGAGGAAGAAAAAACAGGAAAACGAAAGAAAAGTTAGAAAGATCGATAATAGCGGAGAGAGAGAGAGAGAGAGAGAGAGAGAGAGAGAGAGAGAGAGAATATGTAAGAAGCGAGATGATGAGCGAAAAGAATCAACAAAGAAAAGAGGAGCAGGAGATATTACGAGGAGAAATGAACAGAAATGAAAAAACAAACAGAATGCTAAATATGTAAGAAAACAAAAACTAAGAGAACAATGAACAAATAAAAAGTGAGTTAGCAAAGAACGAAAACGAATGGTCCAAAAAACATGTAACAAAAATAAAGGAGGAAAGAAGAGACAGGAAAAAGTAAAGAAAAACTCACCAAAAACAGATATGACCTTTACGAATACTGTATTAAATTACGGAAGTGAAGGTAAAGAAAACAATGGCTGAAAAAACAACTTAAAAAAAAAGAAAACGAAAGGAAAGTGGCAAAGAGGAAAGATGTGGACTGAGAAACACGTGGAAACAGAGATACATGTGTGAATGATGAACAGCAATGCGAGGCAGAAAACAAGAAAAGAATGAGAAAGGAAAAAAAAAAGAGGAGGAGGAGGAGGAGAGGGAGGAGGAAAACGGTAAAGTTACAAAGTATTGACGGAAAGAATATTAAGGGAGTGAAGAGACGGCAACATCATTACTACTACTACTGCTACTACTGCTGCTGCTACTACTACTACTACTACTACTACTACTACTACTACTAATAATAATAATAATAATAATAATAACAATAAGAGACAGACAGACAGCTAGATAGAGAGGAGACAGACAGAAAGACAGACAGATAAAGACAGACAATCAAGCAGTGAAAAACAACGAAACAAGAAATAAAAGAATGAGTGAGAGAAAGCCGGAAGAAAATTACGAAAATGGGGAAAACAAAACTAAAAGAATAAAAGAAAAGAGAAATAAAACAGACACGAAAATGAAGCAATGAGGATAAAACACCAATAAAGTAAAGAAAAAGGATATATAAAAAGAAGAATGAAAAATTAAAGAAAAGAGGGGGGGGGGAAAGAGGAGGTGAAGGAGGGATGCTGCTATACTCATATCCCTTTAACTTGACCTAAAATTGCCATCTCTTCATCTAGAATACTGACTTGTAACATTAAATTAATACTAGAATATGATGTTAGTCACGAAGAAGTGCATGGAAGAGGATACAGAGCCTTAGTAGTGTTTCCTTCTGTCACTGGGCTCCATGAAAAAGGTCGCAAAAGGACGATATTCCTGGATCAAGTTAAGGTGAAGGAACTCTAGACGATGTTCTTAAAATTTTTCTCTTGCTACCTCACGTTTATTTATTTATTTATATATTTATTTATTTATAGCAATTAATAAAGGCTTTATCTAACCGATTACATAAAAAAAAATTCTAGGCTGAGGAAAATCGTCTGACATTAGCAAAAATAAAGAAATAAATAGGTCCTCTGGGTGAAGGGGTTAAGGAGGAAAGACGAGGAGGAAGGAACTAAAAGGGGAGGATGGAAAGGAAGGACAAAAGGAGGAAAAGTGAGGAGGAACAGGAGGAGGTGAGGAAAATAAAAAAAGCAGAGAGGACAGCGCAAAGAAGAAACAAGGCGTGGTGAAGGAAACTGAATATTGGAGGTAGATAAAGAGAAAAGAATGAAAAGGAGGGGGAGAAAATGGAAGAGAAGGAGGAGGAGGAGGGAAAGAGGAGGTGACGAGGAGAGGAAGAGAAGGTGAAAAGGAGAGGAAGAGGACTTTAGGAGAGGTAAGAATTTTTGAAGAGGAAAAACTGACCTAAAAAAAACTGCGAGTGACAGACGAAAGACGCAGGGGGAAAACAAGAGGAGGAAAGAGGAAAAGAAAGTGGGAGAACACGTCGTCTGCCTCCTTACGTAACCCGTTATCTAAGGTACGACACGCCCTCTCTCTCTCTCTCTCTCTGTAGATGGCCATTTGTTCCCTTTTCACTTGCACTTTCTCTTGATTCTCTGCCTCTCTTAATTTTTTCATGGACCATACTCACTTTCACTGATTGTCATTTTCTCCCTCTCTCTCTCTCTGTCTGTCTGTCTCTCTCTCTTTCTCTCAATGACTCCGAAACGGCGAAATACAAGTGGCCATAAAAATTCCCACGAAAACAAGAAAAAAATAATAATAATGATAAAGAAGAAAACAGCGATAACTTAAATAACACATAACCGATACATACACTGATTTTCGATTATGGAAGGTGATGATAATGCAGGTAATTATAGGTGAACAAATTGATAGTAATGATGCTGTTGACTTTTTAATGAGGCTGAAAATGATTGATATTATTAAGTGATGAAGACTAAGAATAATGATGATGTTGAAAAATACCAAAGGATGATGATGATGATGATGATGATGAAAAATACCAAAGGATGATGATGATGATGATGATGATGATGACGAAAAATAACAAAGGTTGATGATGATTATGATGATGATGATGATCATGATCATGAAAATTAACAAAGGATGATGCTGATGAAGATGATGAAGAAAAATAACCAAGGATAAAGATGATTACGGAAAATAACGAAGGATGATGGTGATGATGATGATGCGACTACTGCTACTACTACTACTACTGCTACTACTACTACTACTAACAATAATAATAATAATAATAATAATAACAACAACATCTGCAACAACGACGATAATGATTGACACTAAGGAAGGAAAAAAATCAGAGCCGCAGCAGTACCTTATTTTCTCCTTATTTTTGTCCACCTTACATAACTGTTAATAGAACCACTTCAGCCCCATCACGTCTCCATCTTATTTTTAGCCCCTTACCAGACCAAGCCTCCCTCCAAGACGCCTCTATTCACCTGAAGAGAAACCTATAGACGTGAATGGGTTTTAAATTAAGTCCTCAGTCTACTTGGCTACGATGACGCATTTCCTGGGATTTTTTCACCCTTTTTTTTCCCCCCTTGCTAAGCTACAGTATCACTATTTCCTTCAGCTTGCGAGAGACCTTTTAGTAGAGGAAAGGCAAATAAAACCTATCAATTGTCTACTTTGCTGCCATGACGTATTTCACGATCCTTTTTACCTCTCTCTCTCTCTCTCTCTCTCTCTCTCTGTCACCTTCAGACGATTTTCTTCAGCTTTGGAGAGACTTTTAAATAGCGAGAGAGCTAAAAAAAAAATTACAGCAACTCAGCTAATCACATAAACACGATGACATCTGCTCATTTTCTTCTTGCCGACTTCTAGATAACTTTATTCAATTTAGGAAAGACTCCTCGTAATGAATGGGTTAAACTACATCTCCATTAACAACTCCGGTACAAGGATGGATTTTTTTTTTAAATTCTGTCTCACCTCTTGCTTTGAATGAGTTAGAAGCTACTTTCCTTACCGTACGCAACCTAATACGACGATGTGTGTGTGTGTGTGTGTGTGTGTGTGTGTGTGTGTGTGTGTGTGTGTGTGTGTGTGTGTGTGTGTGTGTGTGTGTGTGTGTGTAAAAAACTTGGTTATGAACTCTTGTATTTTATTCTCGCCGTCTTACGATTTTACTCAAGTTAACCAACACATCTTATAGTCCCTGGATTAGAAATTCACCATTAATTGCTTAAATATTAATGCGGTAATCCATTGCTTACTTCGGCAGGCCGATCTTTTTTACCTTATACTCCCCTGTAATGAAAAGGGCGAGAAGCAAATAGTTAAAGAGAAACTGATAAAAAAAAAATGTCACTGAATAGCTAATGGTGTATATATAAACTGTGGACGTCACGGCATATCAAGGTCAAATTCCTAAGGTGGCTTGCATGATCCAGCCAATATCGTGCAGTCTGCTACCAATCTACCCCAGCACACCACACTACACCCACTTACACCCCTCCAACCACCACACACACCTACCACCACCAACCACCACACTGCTGCCACATTACATACACTTACTGCCACCACCAACACCAGTTTACCACCCCAGTACACTTACATACCTCACCCACCACAGTAGCCTACATCGCCTACTTACTCGCACCACACAATCACCACCATCACCACATTATGTCTACTTCTGGTGGTAGGTGGGGTCGCTCACTATCCATTCACAATGTAGTGGTGCTCTCGGGTGACTAAACTTTCCTCTCTTCCTTCCTTCCTCTTCTGTCTTTCCTTCTTTCTTTCCTCTTCCTTCTGTCTACGGGTGATTCTACACTGAGTGACAAGCCAAATGGTTTCCTGTACACCAGGAAACTTTTTACCACGGTGAGTCGTAACAATATAACCAAATTATGGCGCCTGGTGGTTTAGTGGGTAATTATGGCGTTCTAATCGGATTGCGCCGGTGCAGGTTTATATCTAAGGAGTGGTTGGGGTTTATTGCTCACGTAATGCCACTCACGGATGAGTGAAGCTGGTCACTTTCATCTTAAATGTCAGGACCAACTTGCCTAGCCCCGGGCCCCTACGCTTCTCATGGAGCAACATAGGATTAGATGATGATGATGATGTACACCCACCGACAACAACACTCCTCTCGAAGACACACTTCACATAGACCTACCCTACCACTGCCACTTCAACCAACCTCCCTGCACAGTACACTTTCTTAGTCCACCACCACCACACCGCGCCCACTTACACCACTACCATCACTATCAACGCTCTTCCATCTGATATATACACAATTCACATCCATAACTTATCTCCACCATCTCCCACCACAATGCACTTTCTTACCTCACCACCATCACACCAATAATCCCTAATACCACCACCACCACCATCACCACAATACACCTAGTTATCCCACCACCACCACACGACACCTTCTTGCCACCTTCACCACCCTTCCACCACACTATATCTTTAAACCTAGAACCTTATCACAAATCACTCCACCACCTTTCTACTACCAGAACACCCGCTTGCCACCACCAATTACAGGCACATTCCACTCATCTACCACCTCCCTTCCTTAACACTCCACTTACCCACCCCCACAATTCCACCGCAGTCAAATCAGTTTCCATCAAATAAACTCATCTAACACATTTTTAAAACAATCCACCGAATGAACACTCATTCTTTCGCAATAATCCACTCATCTACCACCACCTCTTTACAACACTCACCTCCACCATTCCACCACAACCTACCAACTTACCATCTCAGTTCACTCACCACCACCACCACACTTCACCCACTTACCACAGCCACCACCACCACCACCACAATTCACCCACTTACCATCACCACCACCATCCCTACAATTCACCCACTTACTACCACCGTCGCCGCACCACCAGCACTTTCACTTTGCCATTATCATCATCATCATCATCATCATCGACCGCCATCTCCTCCTCCTCACCACCACCATCATCATCATCATCATCATCGACCTCCTCCTCCTCCTCCTCCTCCTCACCATCATTATCATCACTGACTTCCTCCTCCTCCTCACCATCATCATCAAGAAAAGTACAATCATCATCACTACCACCATCACCATCATCAGTATCATCACCATCACCAGAATCATTATCTCCATCATTTACATCAACATCATCATCACCCTGCGCTGAACAAAGGCCTCTCCTAACTTTCGCCACTCAGATCAATTGGTTGCTAGCTGGTTCTCTGCTTCCCCTCTCCTTTCCCATCATCTTTGTCTTCTCCATCACACCGTTCGTCTTTCCCCATCACCATCAACACTACCCCCCCCCCTCTGTCTCTCTCTCTCTCTCTTCGTATTTATCTTTTCCGCCTCATATTTCTCTCTTCCTCCTTATCTTTTTCTTTCAGTTTAACCTCCTCCTCTTCTCTTTGCTCCTCTCCACCTTCGCCGTTCATTCAGTACTTTCTTCTTCCTCTTATCTTTCTCCCTTTTTATCTTGCTTCCTTCTTTCCTCCCCACCACCCTTCCTTCATGAGTGTTCTGTGATACTGTTGTCAATCAAATATTTAGCATGGCGACTGCAGACCGAGGTGAATGCTGAGAGAGAGAGAGAGAGAGAGAGAGAGAGAGAGAGAGAGAGAGAGAGAGAGAGAGAGAATAGCATAAACAGGAATTTGCATACCGAGAGGAGGAGGAAGGGGAAGGACAGCTGGAGGTATTTGGAGACATGGTGAGAGAATAGGCTAGTTGGGGGTGGAGGAAGGAGGAGGGGAGAGGGAGGAGGAGGGAGGAGATGGGAGGAAGAAGAATGATAGGAGCGGGGGGGGGGAAAGGAGGGAGGGAGGGAGAATGAAAGAGAAGAAGGAAGGAAGAAGGGCAGAGACAGTAATGGAGGTGGAATGGGAGGGAACGAGATAGGGAAGGAGGGAAAGAGAGAAAGATGACAAGAGCAGAGGAGAGGGAGATGAGGAGAGACGGTAAAATGAAAGGAGAAATTAGGGAAGATGAAAGAAGATGGGTAGAGAAATGAGAGATGGGAAGAATGATGAGAGGAGGAAAAAGAGAAGGATAGAAAGACAGGAGGGACAGGGGGGGCAGGTGTGGGAGAAGGAAGAGGAGGTACTGCAAAGGATGGGGGGGTGGTAGTTACAAACCAGCAGGGGGTATCTGACGACGCAGTAGGAGGGAATGCTGAGGGAGGAAGGTGGAGGAGAGAAGAGGAGCAGCAAGGAGGAGGAATGAGACAAGAAGAGAAAAAGAGGAAAGAGGGAAAGAAAGAGAAAGCTGACAGTAACGTACGAGAAGGGTGAGTGCGGGAAGGGGAAAGCAGGCTGACAAGAGGGGAAGGGAGACAGGAGGGAAAGGGAAGATGAGACGAAAGTACCACTATAGCAGAAAAGAGCAGAAGAGACAGGAAGAGATGTAGGGAAGATGAGAGACGGAAGAGGGGAAAGAGCGGTGGGATATGAAGGGAGAAAGGGACAAGTGAGGGGGAAGGGGAGAGGGGAGAGACGGTGACCTACTAGCCCACCTCAGGACAAGTATTAATAGAGAGTGAGAGGAGGACACGCAAGCCTCTCTGTTTACCTTACCGCTTCTTAGGCAACCGTATCAGTGACCTTGTGCTATACTACTTCAGTTAGAGGGCGTCATTTAGATTTCATTCTTGTCACAACCAGACGATTTTACCTTGTTTTCTTATAGATCCTGATGGTGAAAAAAGCTACTGTAGGCTATATTTAATTCCCTCCATTTCGAAAAGTCTGTCTAAAGCTGAAAAAAAAAATGAAGAGCAAAAATAAATCAGACTAAAGGGGTTAATGTTTACTTCAGCAGAGCCACTCCAGATGACCCTGATTTCTTTCACTAAGTTGTTGTTTGATTTAGCTTGTCAATTAGTGTGATTTATTTACATCATAGGCGCCGTAAAGATTTATTTCATGAAAGCCAGTCCAGATGTCCTTGGATGTTCTATTTTTTCACAATTGTTTGCTCTTGATTTAGTTTTAGGATAAGTGTGATTTACTTTCGTTTAAAGACCGGTTAAAGTCACACACACACACACACACACACACCACACACACACACACACACACACACACACACACACACACGCACACACACACTCGCTGACCTTGGATTTCTACGCTTTTTCTCGATTTCTTTTTTTTCAGATGCACTATTTCTCAGTGAATATATTCTTCCTTGTAAATCCAATAAAGGTTTTGTTCACCATTGCCATTATTTTACCTCATTGTTTTTCTTCTTTCTTACGTCTATTTTCCTACTTTTTTTTTTTATGTGTGTGAGTTTTCAGGATCATTTTCTTCATTAATAATTTGGACAAGGGTTTAGGTCAGACTTGCCCGTGCATTTTACCTTAGATTATCCCCCCCCCCCTCTCTCTCTCTCTCTCTCATCTACCACAAAAAATCATCATGACGTGAAAAATGAGCCAATCTTATTCCTCCCCACGGCCACCTGCGTCCGCTCTACACCACACAAGGTCAGCTTCTTATAATACGAGCCGGATTAGTACGGTAACATTCAGGCACAAATACCCTCCCGTTTTTATCATTATTATTATTATCATTATTATTATTGGTGGAGTTAAGTAATACATGGACACTAGTGGAAATGGACATAATCGGAAGGGGACTGGTTAAAGGTGGGTGTCGTGAGTAGGGGGTGTATTGGTGGAGAAGGGCATGAGAGTGGTGGTGATGGTGAGAGTGATGTGAAAGATGGTGTGGTGAAAGTGATGAGGTGTGTAACATTACGGTTTATAACATTAAGGCGTATAAATTTGAGAGAGAGAGAGAGAGAGAGAGAGAGAGAGAGAGAGAGAGAGAGAGAGAGAGAGAGAGAGAGAGAGAGAGACGCGTATTAGATCCGGGGCGTAATGAAAGAAAGAGTGAATGAGTGTATGAGAGTATGATGGATAAGTAAATGAAATGGACATACAGCAATGTTTTAAACTCTTCGACTCAGTTTTAAGATTGTAATGAATGGGAAGAAGTAACAATACAACTTTCACTGACTACCGAAGCCTACAGTATATATTATCAAAGTCCAACAACCCTCACGAAAAACACAATGGCATATTAACAGACACACACACACACACACACACACACACACACACACACACACACACACAAGAAAAGTTAACTGTAAAGAAAAACAAGACTTAGATTAACACTCACTGACTACCAGATGATCACTGAAGGAGAACTGCCGATGTTGGATCCAGGTCCCTAATTGCACTGTCAGGGGAACAGGACAAATGGCGACGCAAACTTTGTCTATCACTCCGGCCGGATAAACGAAGGGGATTTAAAGCCGGATAAACGAGGGGGCTTATAATTTTATTCTTTCTACCTTAATTCATGTCTGGAGAGATTTATCGAACTGGTGGATAGACAGAGACTTCAATAATCTCTGAGATAGAAAAGCTCTCTCCTAAAGCAAATAAAATAGTGGCAGGAATAAATGATATACATAATTGGACTGAAAGGGTTAATTTGGTGGCTCGTTCAAGTGGTTTGGATTCCCAGATAATCGCAGCAGAGTCGGGAGGAAATATAGGAAGAGACTGCACTGGACGTTTTCTTAAAGGAGGGAAATATAATAGCAGGCCGGTCACGCCACCTAGCAGCAGCAGGGGGGTGAAGCTGAATGGGAGGGGAAGGGTGGAAAAAAAAATGTGTCTATATGGCAAATGCAGAACATTTGTGTAATTAATGCAACCTGGAGCTAGTAGTCACATACCAAAGAAGGTGTGTGTGTGTGTGTGTGTGTGTGTGTGTGTGTGTGTGTGTGTGTGTGTGTGTGTGTGTGTGTGTGTGTGTGTGTGTGTGTGTGTGTGTGTGTGAATGCAACGAGGATCTAGCCTTGTACCTTATTTGTGTGGGCGGAACAAAGATCTCTTACGCAGCAGGAGCAAAGTAAATGTCACCTCCACCTTTGTAAACACAGAGGGACGTGGAGGAGGAGCGCTGATAGGAAGATTACGTTCAAATGATTGTCATCCGTGAGCAGCTTCCGGGTAACTTCATGCTTAGATTAGCTTTAGTTTGATCAACTACTTCTGCCCAGTGATGTTCTTTCTCAGTTATTTCTTGACACCTCAGATATTTTTTTTTTAAATAGGATAGACTTTTCGAATGCAGGAGTGAGAAATACTCTTAATTAATTCCTTCGTTGCTTGAGGTCCTTCCTAATTTGAACAGAAAATCGTCTGATATATATATATATATATATATATATATATATATATATATATATATATATATATATATATATATATATATATATTATCGAACTAATCTGATTAATAGCATTCTTTCATTTAAAAAATCATTTAAGAGGTCTTACAACTGGGGAACGCTTTTGGTTACATAAGAAAGAAAGATATCGGGTATGCTTTTGTGGTGAAGTAAGTCATAAAGGTCGCATTCTTGGTTTCTTTTTAGGATTTTTCCTTTACCGGTTTCACTCTACATAGGCTATGGCATGGTCTTGTGTGTGTGTGTGTGTAATTAGTCGATATTAAGATATGACAAAATCCTGAGGTGAAGTATGCAAAATCAATCAGAAGCATTTGATTTTGCATACCACAACTCATGATTTATTATACACCATACATCTCAATATCCTCTTGCGTGTTATGGATGCCACGGTAACTCTATCAATATTAAAGCGATATAAGCAATCGTAACATACAAGAGAGTGTTAAAGCATAACTAAATAAACAGCCAAGGAAGAAGTGCCACGAAGCCTCCCGCGGCACGTAGGCCCCTAAGCAAACGAGAATAAAGGCCAAGGACGAGTGCGTTTAGTTCCGCTTCCTACTTACCTGTGAGCATCAAAACATAGAAGGCTGAAAATGGCGTCCACCTGTTCCATTTTACGGGGCAGTCAATAATGTAATATGAGGGATTTACTAATAATGTAAAGACCGTATTTAGCTTGGCGTGCATTTAGAAGCTTTTCAAAAACAATTTTAACCACACACACACACACACACACACACACACACACACACACACACACACATACGCACGCACACACGCACCCACACACACACACACACACACACACACACACAGATTCTAGCATCCTTTGTACTAAGTGTAATATTCCCCTTTGATAAAACAATACCCGCCAGTCTCACAATACCCCTTGCTAGATGTAGGGTCCCGAGGCTAGGCTGTCGTAGTTCACAAAACAAAGGGGTAGGTGACAGGCCAACGACCCTGGAGCCACATGATCATAACTCCTCCAGCTGCCTCTTCAGGGATTCACACCAACGCACGCAGCATCTATTACACCACTAATCTATCCTGTATATCCTCCCCCCCCTCTCCCCATTCCCCACAAACACATTTAATAGTTAGAATCAGAAGCCCTAGACGATAAGAGATCAATCCTAAGCTGAAAAAATAGTCGGACACTAGTAAGAATAAAAGTTGTAGCAAGAATGAACGGGTCACCATTTATCACGCCGTCAGAAGTACGGTATAGTATACACTGTTTTTAGCCCTTACATTGCTAGCATTACTTTCCGTTAAGTAAAAATTGTCTGTTATTGGCATGAATAAAACACGAAAATGCACCAACCGAGGAGAGAGGGTTAACGAAGACTTTTACTATTCCTTACCTGACTTTCCCACAGACCAGATTCACCTCCACGATACCAGGTGGCGAGACAAGCGCTCTAGTATCCTTTTCGAAGTGGAGCTTTCGTCTCTCGGTATCCTACACTCTGGTCGTAACACCTCTGTTCACCAAGGGCACTGCGCCGCGACTAGTATCATGGAATCGAAACTCGTGCCGAAACCGATAAGTGGATATCGAACTATCTCATTTAGTACCTCCGTCCGCCAGCGCAGCGGGACTGGTATAAAAGAGTCGAAACTGGTGCCGAAACCGACACTCGGAAATCGAACGCGTGTTGAAACTTATACTCGTCAACACTCAACAGGAGGTCTCACTTTCCCATTATTCCTTCCTCACTGTTAGCCAAAGCATCACTCTAAAAGCTGTGTTATGATTTCTGGTTCAGAAACTTTATATCAGTTAAAGATTGATATCCTTGTTTAGCTAATCATACTAGCATCTCTTAATGAGAATAAAGAACACGAGGTACAATACCCGCAGTAATTTCAACAGCTTACACTCTAAACTATAAGAAAACTTAATACAAGCTGTCTTTTTCTTCCTGAGCAATCGTATAGTGTATAAATTACTCATGTCAAGTAATTTCACCGTTTATATGCATTTAGTTTTAATGTAGCCCATTAATCTTAATACTTACTCGTACTTTGGCAGGGAGTAACTTTGGAATCCCTGACCGAAACAATCTTGGAAAAATCGAAAGAATGGAGAGAAGTGAGAGAGATGCGAGAACGTGGGGGAAAGAGTTCGAGAATGGGAAGGGGAAGAGGAGGAGAGGAAGAGAGAAATAAAGGATGGAAAGAAAAGGATGAAAGGGAAAGATGGTTTAAGAACAGGATGACATAGGAAGGAAATGGGAGGAGAATGGAAAAGAGTGGATAACAGGACGGAATAGAAAGTAAACAGGTGAGGATGGGAGGGGAGGACGAGGTGGAGGAAAAAAAAGCTGATAATGGGAAATCAAGCAGCAGATTGGAAAGTAAAGCATATGGCAAGTAAAATGTGACATGAAGGAGAAACAAAACAGACGAGGGTAGTAAACTCATTACAGCGTGTTTGTGTGTGTGTGTGTGTGTGTGTGTGTGTGTGTGTGTGAGAGAGAGAGAGAGAGAGAGAGAGAGAGAGGGGGGGGGTGATGAAGACACATAGACAGCCCACTAACCTTGACATCTAAAGGTCAGAGCTAGAGAAATGAGATGGAATAAAAGTGATGTCAACTAATAGCAGTGTTAATGGGGACTGATGTTGACTGAGTGATGCTAATTAAGAGTGATGTTCAGTAAGATGCTAAATGAGTGATGTTAACTGATAATGATGTTGCTTCATATCAGTTGTGTGATGTTTATTAAGTTATATTCGTACGCAATGTTGAGTAATAGTATTGTTGACTGATGTTGGGCGACGATAATCATGAAGAAGGTGTTTGATGTGATGATGATGACTGTCCGTGATGTTAACTGCTTCACTTAAAAGAGGTTCTTTGTCATTAAAAATAAAAACTTGGTGGCACTAAATAGGCAAAAAAAAAAAAAAAAAAAGTCACCATATGAAATCGTTAATGTGAGTGCTTCTAACGCCTTCAGTGCAAAAACACGTCTCCTAAATTTCAATAAAACTGTATACTCGCAAACAGAGGTATATAAACCGAAAAAACACATCGTACTGAATGAAATCGTTTAACAAGAGGAAGATTAAAATAAAAAAAATCATCGGGCTCAGTAGATTAACTGAGTGCCGATGACTGACAGTAAGTGATGTTGACATAATAAAATCCCTAGTAATATTAACCCCTTTACTACGATGACGCCTTATATCATTTTTTTCTATATAGCTCAGGAAAGAACTCGTACTGAAAGAGTGTGTGAAGGAGGTATCTCTCCAAAACCCTTCCTGCAGCTGAATGTAATCGTCTGGCAGTAGCAACGATAAACTACAAGGAGGAGGAGGAGGAGGAGGAGGAGGAATTGGGGAAGAGGAGGAGTGAGTTAGCCACACCCCGCCTAGCCTGGCCTCAGTGAACAAAGAGAAGCATGGTGGTGTAGGTCAGAAGGCTATGGCCTCTCTCTCTCTCTCTCTCTCTCTCTCTCTGATGAACTTCGATGAAACACTCCCCCTCCCCACCTCTCTCTCTCTCTCTCTCTCTCTCTCTCTCTCTACTCAGATAAACTGGATGCAACTCCCTCTCTCTCTCTCTCTCTCTCTGATAAGCGTGGGCGAATCACTGCGTGCACGGCGCTCATAAGAATAAAGCACACTTTAATATTAGTATTCCTGTTCTTGAGTCGTGTGTCGCACTTAGCTGACGATATTATGTGCTTTCAAATGTGCAGTGTGCTATCAGAGTACAAAATTGACTACTACTGTGTATGTGTATATGTCAAGGCACAGAAATATCATAACACACTACATAATAGTTTGAGACAGTAATAAGTAATCTAGAGAGAGAGAGAGAGAGAGAGAGAGAAAATAGACAGAAAGACAGATATTGATACATAGAAAGATACCGGTGTTTCTCTCAGTTTATATATACAGTAAATGTAACTATTAATTTGTATGAGATAAGTGGCTGTATTGAGCTGGGCATGTGTATGTGTGAGTGAGCACAGATTACATCAGCAAACAATGTACAGTATACCTTAACACACACACACACACACACACACACACATAAGCTGTTACTAGCCTACTCGTCATAACACTTTTCCACTGATTTTGTCAGAAGAGTCATCGTAAGAGTTAATGGATGTTGTGTCTAACCTCACACAGAGACGTTTCCCTTAAAATTATAAATATTGTTGATGGTATGAGAAGTACAATAAATAGAAAAGTCGTCGTAATACTTATTAAGCATCTGATCTTTTATTATTAGTATTAAGAACTCATCCTGTGGAGTTCATATTGATACTGTACGGTGTGTATATATATATATATATATATATATATATATATATAGATATATATATATATATATATATACGGTATATATTGGGTAGGGGGGGAGATCTAGAAGGATGGCATTCCAAGATCGATAGAGACAGACTTGAAATTTTCAGGAGTGATGTAACTTGGTTGCAGACTTCTTTTGGCACAATTTTTTTTTTCCCAGCACTAGCGCCACACTAGCTCCCTCTATGTTATTTATTCAATTCTTGCTCTCCTGCGCAGCAAAATGTACTGAACCGACTGCTTTGCAAACGTTCCAGTAAGCAGTGGTCAACATATACTAGTGCACCTGGGTACAGCTTTGATACTGAGATCCAACAAATACTTTTTGAGATATTGAAGAAAATCAGAATTGCCGCCTCATGCCTGAAAGTGCAAAATCGGAAAGTATTTGGCTGATTTTGACCAAACTCAGAGGAAATGTAGTGGGTAAAGAGTGAACTTGATTTGCATAGTATGAATGACCTTGACCTTGATCTCAAGGTCACAGGTCAAAATTCGTAAAAATTTTGAGATACCAAAAGTCCCGTAATATTACTTCTACAATGATAACAAAAGTATTTTCATATGGAATACGGAGTTCTTTTAATAATGCTTCAGCGATTTCAGATTTCTAGTTATTATTATTATTATTATTATTATTATCACTAGTATTATTATTATCAATACCATCACCATCATCATCATCATTCTTATTATTATTATTATTCTTATTATTATTATTATTACCATTTACGTGCGCAGTGTGCCCATAAGCCAGGCTACTTGATACAGGAGACTAAATATCATTACCTCTTGCGTTTTCTAGTTGCCTGGTGAGTATATGTGAACCAAAGATAATTAAACCATCCAATACCAGGACTTCTTTTCAATTAATCATCATTTTATCACCGTCAGACGAATTAAATTAGCTGAAGGAAGACCTCTCATTGTGAAAAATTCAGATAAATTCATAAAGTACCACGAATCACTTTTCATTGTTTTTTATCGTTGTACTATACTGTAATGTATTCAGTCAAAGGAAGGATCTATCGTAGACGAAGGTTGTAGAAAAAAATCTCAGCCATTCCATACCACGTCACATGCTTTTGCATCGTCCTACCGATCCCAAAGACGGTTTTACTAAGCCAAGAAAAACCCTCCTGACATAAAAGCATCTATATCATTAAACCTCTCAGAAATCGCCCCACTTAATCCTCTGAGTACCCTAACGCCTTTTGAACTATATTCTTCCTACTCTCAGATTATTTAACTTTGGGAAAACCTCTCGTAGCAAGGAAGTTCTAAAACCAACAATCCGGCTGCCACACGTAACCTTGAGGGCGATTTTCCTGTTCGTGTGTTGAAAGAAGGAGGTCAGATGCAGCGGCAGGGACAATTGGGGGGTGTGAGGTGACGTGTGCTAGCATTAACACACACACACACACACACACACACACACACTACTCTCTCTCTCTCTCTCTCTCTCTCTCTCTCTCACACACACACACACACACACACACACACACTCTCTCTCTCTCTCTCTCTCTCCACACACACACACACACACACACACACACACACACACACACACGCTGCAATTTCAGCCTCTCCACGTTTGGGTTTAAGGTCAGCCTTTCCATGTTCAGAATAATAGTCTATTCTGTGCTGTTTTCCCTGCCTTGCTTCTGCCGCTACATTGGCTATTATTTCGTGGTGTCCTGATTTTGAGAGAGCAAATATCTGCACCTTTCCTTTATTTTTCTTCTATCACTCCCAGTCAGATATCTATCTATCTATTTATCTATCTATCTTTCTCTCTTTCTTCCTATTTACCTGGCTACCTACCTTCCTGCCTGCCTACCAACCATCCCTACTACCTATCAATCAGTCAATCTATCTATCTATTTATCTATCTATCTGTCTGTCTATCATATCCTGTGAGGCAGTTTCCTATTTGGGGTAGTCGCGGCAGCAAAATCCCAACACATTTCATTTATGTCCCTACTTAGTAACGACCTCGTTCCTTTTTTTTTTTTTTTTTTTTTATGTGTCCGACTCTGGGCATAGGCTTCACAGCCTGCTATCAAGGCCCAGCAGTCCTCCTACATACCATACACCTCTACATGTCACCACTTCGGCGCTAACTCCCACCGTCCATATTGAATACATGCTAAGGCTGTCTCATACAGGACTGATGTATTGGTATTAGCGGGGGTACTTTTACGACATGTCGGCAGGTCTTCTGGTAGGTCAGTAAAGCCTGATTTTAATGAAATTCAAATCCTTAAACTGCTCCCTGCCCCAGCGGGGATTTGAAACTGGGTCCTTTAGGACTGCAGGCCACCTCTCTACCGACTGAGCCACCGCCTCCCCCCTTAAACAGACTTTGCCCCACAGTCTGACCCGCCCAGGAATTGAACTCGGGATGACCTGATTGTGAGCTGTACGCGCTAACCAATACATCACCGACTGCACGTATGACCTTACTACACACCACCCTCTCTCACATACCCTTCCATCTTCTCACACTCTGGGTAGTACTGAGAAATATACTGACAGAGAAACGACCTGGGGAGCTAAACTGTCAGTACTACAGCACGCCCGCAGAGTAGTTACTGATGCTGGACGGAACGGTGAAAATGCCGGGGGAGAAAACTACGGAAAAGACTATTCTCCACTGACCTTGCACACGGAGGGATGACCTTGGAATGACCCCGATACAGGATAAGGTTAACACCCTTTAGCACAATTATTACTGTTTATTTATTTACTTGCTTTTAATATCATTCTTCCCCCGTCACACGATTATACTCAGCTCAAAAGGGATCCGTCGCAGTGAAAGATATAATAACACGGCTAGTTTATTATCGGGGCGGAGGCGATCTACTGGGCAGTGATGAGGTAGGCTTGATAATCCTTAAAATATAGCCTGGCCTACAACACCATAGCACTGGGCTCCTATAACTCACAAGGGGAAATAAGAGACTAAATGTTTACTTATTAACCTCTTTGCTCCTAGGATGTGGACTTATTATTTTTACACCCAATCTTTTTTTTTTTTTTCGGCTTAGGGATGACCCCGTGCGGTAAAAAGGTTAATAAAGACCATCTTACACCCCCCAGTTCAAAAAATACAAAGTCTATCCTAGGTGAATAAGATCATCTCGTAAATTTTAAATAGGTAATCGGACTGAAAGGATTGACTATTGCGGTTACATATCTACAGAGCTCCATCTAAGACGTTACACTAGAAGAAGAAGGAAAATAAGAAGGAGTCGGCGGATATAATTTCTTCCCCACCCTAAAAATAGTAAATCTCATATACGATTATAACCAAAACACCTTCCAGTTGTATTTCCGTATGGCCATTCCTCTCAGGTCTGGAATTACCTTTTTTCCCCCCTCCCCTCCCTCCCGTCTCTTCCATATATATATATATATATATCTCTCTCCCGCCTCCCGTTTTCTTTCCGCTCTATCACCCCAATCACCATACACACCTCCTCTATCACCATAACACCTCCAATCCAATAAGCCAGCCTTCCTATTTCCAACCTTGCCATTCATTCCTGTTTTTATCCTTGTATTTCTTCAAGACCTTTTCCTTATACCGACCCTGTCTGGTTTCTAGTGCTGGCCCTCCCTCCCTCCCTCTCTCTCTCTCTCTCTCTCTCACACACACACACACACACACACACCTTCTATCAATATATTTATCTATTCATTCATGTCTTTCTTCCACTATGACACTTTCTTACTGCCCATCTATATATGCATCAGTTGTCTTTTTCCTCACACACACACACACACACACACACACACACACACACACACACACACACACACACGTTCCATCAATTTATTTATCTATGCATTCATGTCTCACTTCCACTCTGACACTTTCTGTCTGCCCATCTATATGTATCAATTTTCTCTCTCTTTCTCGCTCTCTCTCTCTCGTTTTATATAATCCTCCTTCCCAAGTTATCCTTCTTTTCGTATTGCATATAATAATTCCCCTCTCTTTCTCCAGCTCCCTTGGGACGCAAACCTCTTATTTTTCCATGTTACACGTTTTCATCTTTTCTTTCGTTCACCGTTTTTGTTCTTTACACATTTGATTTCCTGATGTCATGAATTACCCCATTTCCAGCAGCATTTTTTTTTTTTTTGTGCCAGTTCATGCCATTTTCCTCCTTCCTATCTCTTACTTTTAATATTTTCCATCACATCTCTGGCTCTCAATTACGTACCTTGTCTTTCATCATCTATCACCCTTCTTTCCGCGTCACATACTGTTAATACCCATTATGCTTTACCCTTTAGGCATCTATCATATTTCTTTTTCCTTCTCATATGCATCTTCCGAAATATGCCTCTTCTTTTACAATATCTGTCACATTTCAGTCACAATCTTCTAATCTAATATACTACAGCACTAGTCGCGTGTGTGTGTGTGTGTGTGTGTGTGTGTGTGTGTGTGTGTGTGTGTGTGTGTGTGTGTGTGTGTGTGTGTGTGTGTGTGTGTTTTGGGCAGCCGAAACTACACATTCAAATGGCACCAAAATTGGCACAAAAATCGCAAAAAATTCGCCGATGTGAGAAAACTTGGTCCCATCACGATTGAAAAATTTAAAAACTTTTACTATATTTAATAACCGATCACATTTTGACCAAAAAACGCCTCTCCCGGCGCCCGGCACAGGATCTCCGTTGAATTTTTTGCCCATAGCAATAACTATATTATAGCAGCGCGAGAGCCCTCCGCAGGAGCAAGGGCGAGGGGCCCGAAGGGCCCACCAGCACTTGTAATTTTTATAGCTGTCTCCTCTCTCTCAATATCTATTTATATGTCTTACTCTTTCTCCCGGTCATTTTCTACATACATCTGTATTCAATTACTGAAATCCATCTCTCTCTAACTTTTGTGTTCCCTTCTCTCATTTTTCTCTCTCTCCCCTCCTACCACATCAGTTTCTCTTTCTTTCTGTTTTTCTTTTTTACTTCTCTCATTTTTCCCGTCCTATTTTCTCGTTTCCCTATTCATTTACCCACTCACATCCCTCAGTCTTTCATTCCCTTTTATGTTTATCAGTCCACATTTTTTTTTAAATCTAATCCATTCCCTGTTCCCCGCTCCTATCCTAATGTTATTGTTCCACCTCCTCTGCCACTCTTCTAGTCCTCTTCCCTTCTCATATTACACCAAATCACGTCCACCTTCTCCTCTTCTCCTGACTCACAATCTTCCCATTCCTCCATTTCTCTCTCTCTCTCTCTCTCTCTCTCTCTATCCTTCCCCCCCCCTCTCTCTCTCACTCTCACCCCATCCTACAATCTACCTGTCCTTCCCTCTCTCTCTCTCTCTCTTTCTCAATCCTTCCCTCCTCTCTCTCTCACTCTCACCCCATCCTACCATCTACCTCTCTCTCCGTCTCCCACCCCTCCCCTAATCGCTCGCCCCAGCAGCTGACGAACAACAATATCCCAGCAGCTCTGAACTTGGCCTAGAAAACCGGGCGGTGGTGGCGGCGTCTGGGGTGGTGGTGGTAAGGAGGAACCTGTTAAACCACCAGCACTACCACCGGGACAGTCTCGCCTTACACACACTACATCTTTACTTCCCTGTCACGATCCTATGTACTCTCTCTCTTTCTTTCCCTCTCTCCTTCCCTGTTGCAGTTCTACGTACCCCCCTACACACTCCTTCCTTCCTTCCCTGTCGCAGTCCCATGTACTCCATTAATTTCCCTGTCCTTCCCCATCGCAGTCATATGTACTCCTTTACACATCCACTCCATCCTTCCTTCCTTCTCACAGTTTCATATTCTTCCCTGTACACTCACACCATCCTCTCCTTCCCTGTCGTAGCCCCATGCACCTACTCTCTCTTCCACCTTTATCCCCTTTATCCTTGCTCCCATTCTTTTACCTCCACCACCATTCTCCCATCTCCCCTCGTAACTCAGACGTGATATGCGGAAAGAACATGACATATGGGAAGTTTCGGCACTCTCCTCCCCCCTTCCTGCAGAAATACCTCACGATAATTGTCCTCTCGTGACCAAGATTTATTTTTGTATACAGGACAAGGAGAGGATAGTGTGGAAGCCTCTCATGTTTTTTACTCCTCCTGCAAAAACAAATCACAGTTACGAGATTTAGATGATCGTATGTCTTTGTGAATCCGATCCCCAGCCAACAAGATATGAGGTATAAGGAGAAGACAGGAGAAAAGGGGAGTGACCGGACAAAAGCCTCTTACCATCTTGTTTCCCCCATTACCTCCTTGTCAACGTTCTAAGTTAACGGGAATGAATGGAAATGCAGGGGATTAAGCTAAAATAGGGTAGGGCCCGGCATCTCTCTCTTTCTCTCTCTCTCTCTCTCTCTCTCCTCTAGCCCTCTCCCTGTCTCCCCTCGTCCACCATCCCTCTCCCTGTCTCCCCTCGTCCGCCAGCCCTCTCCCTCCCCCTCCTCCACTCCACTCCACTCGGGCAAGCATCGCACCACTGGCAGGAGAGGGCAGTAACCTTGGCCCCTATCACTCGCACGGCTGAAGGAGGGGGAGGGGAAGAGAGAGTGAGAGAGAGAGAGAGTGAGAGGGGAGGGAGGGGGTGACGTCACGGACACTTACATACCGACCACGCAACCCCTCGAGTAGTCACCCCTGAAAAGTAAACAAACACAACCTTTCCCTACATCCTTGATCTTGCCAAACCCGATGTGGTTAGGTAAGCGAGGGGTGTGGGGAAAACTCCTGTACGATGATTTTTCCCTACCAATCGAACCCACCTCTCTCTTTCTCTCTCTCCCTCTCTCTCTCTCTTTCTAACCCGCCCACGAGTACTCGGGTGGCGGGCAAGAGTTCGTACGTCCGGCCGCGATGTTTTGGTATAACCTTGGCCGGCTTTGTGAGTTAGGAATGGACGGGGTCTTGCGAGCAGGGGGGGCCAGACTGTATCGATCTGGTGTGTGTGGGGGTTGACTGGGTGGGGTTGTGAGCAAGGTGGGCTGGGGTGGATGGCTGTATTTTGGGGCGAGGAGGGGAGGGGAGGGGAGGGGAGGGGAGGGGAGGAGAGAGAGAGAGAGAGAGAGAGAGAGAGAGAGAGAGAGAGAGAGTCCTTGATCTTGAATACTGTTTTAGCCCTCCCATTACCTGCGGCACGTGACTACACCAGTCCGAGGGGAAAGGGGGAAAAATAATGACACAGACAAAAGGGAAAGGGGGAAAAGGGGGAGGGGAACGGGTGAAAAGTAAGAAAGGGGAAAGGGAGAAAGGGATAGAGGTGGACGAGGACACAGAGGAAGAAGGGAAAAGGAGAAAGGGGGATGAACAAGAGAGGAAGAGGAAGGCTGAGGGGAAAGGGGAGGACAAAGAAGAGGAAAAAGGGAGAAAGAGGGTGAGGGAAAGGGATGGGAGGAAAGGACAGAAAGGGAACAGAAATGAATGGGAGAAAGGGAAGGTGTGGGGGGAAGCGAAAAACAATCGGAATATGAGAAAAATGAGAAGAAAGTGGCAAAGGTATCAAGGGAAGAGACGAAAACTGGGGGAAGGGGAAAGAATGAGGGGATAAAAAGGGGGGGGGGGAAGGAAGAGAGTTAGGGGAGGGGAGAAAAGGGGAATAATCGAGAGGAAAGAGGGGGAAACATAAACTATCAGTGTGTGGAAGAAAATGGACAATGTATAGAGGAAAAGGAGACACAAAAGAGGAAACAGGCAACAGTAATGGAATTTCAGAAAAGGGAAAAATTGAGAGGGGAAAGGGAAGGTAAAAGCTCAGGGTTGAAAGAAAAACAGCTGATGAGAAAGAGGGGAAGAGAATGAAGAAAGTGATGGGAAATTTGAAGGTTAGAAATAATAGAGAGGAAATGAGTGGGTCTGTGTTAGGTAAAGGAAGGTGGCGTAGTGGCGTAAGGGTCAGATGGGTAGGAAATGAGGGCGAGTGATAAGGACAGAGGGAGTGGGAGATTGTTACGTAGGTGTAGAGGGGAGACAAAGAGATCAAGATGAGGAGGGAAAATGAGGGGAAAAGATACTCGAGGGTGAAGGCAGAGGGGAGAGGAGGAAACCTGAGGAGAGAGAAGGAGGGATAGTGAAAGAAGATGGTAAGGTGGGAGGAGGGAAAGTATGGGGAGACGTCTGAATGTGAGGGGAGAGGAGTGGATGTGAGAGTAAATGGGGAAAGAAGTAAAGGGGGAGGAGGAATGTGGGGAAGGGAGGGTGAAAGTTGGGGGAATGGAGAAGGGAAATAGGAGGGCAGGTGGGTAGGGGCAGTGTGAATGTGAGGGGAGAGATGAGTGAAGTAAAGTGTGAGGAGAAACGTGGAGGAAAGAATGAGTCAAAGTGAGGGAGAAAAAAAAAGTGACTATGAGAGGAGACGGGGAATGTAGGGAAGAGAAAGTGTAAAAGTGAGAAGGGAAATGGGGAGTGAATGTGAGGGGAGAAGGACTTGTGCAAGGAGAGAACTGAAGGTAAAGGAAGAGGAGTAGGAGGAGAGAAAGCGAGGGGAGAGGGAAACTGAAAGTGAGGGGAAATGAGGTTCGAATCTGCTAGGCGATGCGGAGCAGAAGTGAGGGGGAAAGATGCGAGGGTGAGAGGAGCGAGGTGAAATTGAAGGGTGACAAGAAGCAAAGGTGACAGAAGAGGAAGAATGAATATGGAGAGAAGGAGCGAAAGTGAGGACAGACGAGTAGTGAAAATGAGGGGAGAGAAGGAGTGAAAGTGAAGGCGAATAACAGGAACAACAATTGGTAAGGATAAAAGGGAAGGTTGTGTGAGGGGAAAATGATGTTCTTCCCTCGTAACGGATCAGATAATTGTTCTGGCCTTGCCCTCAGCTCCGTTGCCTAGTAACATCACCGCGCTACCCATCCCCTACCCATCACCACACCGGCATCCATTTCCATTCCTCCACTATGCTAACACCCATTTCCTACCCATTACCACACCATCATCCATTTTCCAACCATCACCACTCTACCCATTTCCCACCTATTAAAAAACATCTCATCTTCTCTTTACCCATTTCCAACCAATCACTACAGTGCCCATTTCCTACCCACCATCACACATCCATTTCCATCCCATCACTACACATCTCATAACCTTGCAACCCGTTTCTATCTCATCACTACACCATCACGCATACCTGCACTACCCACTTCCAACCCATCACTGTATAACTCATTCCTAACCCATCACCACACAGTCTATTCAGATTCCCACATTACCCACTTCCAACCCATCACTGTATAACTCATTCCTAACCCATCACCACACAGTCTATTCAGATTCCCACATTACCCATTTTCAACCCCTCACCATACTATTCATTTTCATCTCATTATCATAAAACCTACTCCCAACCCATTACCACACTACTCAACCCCTGCCCATCACCACACTACTTATTCCTAACCCATCACCACGCCAACCCATCACCTTAACCTACCCATTCTCGACCCATCACCACACTATCCATTCCCTACTCATCAGCACATTACCCATTCCCTGCTACACTACCCATTTCCCAACCCCTCACCACACTACCCATTCCCAACCCATCACCACACTACCCATTCCCAATCCATCACTCCACTACCCATTCCCTACCCATCACCACACTACCCATTCCCAACCCATCACCACACTACCCATTCCCAATCCATCACTCCACTACCCATTCCCAACCCATCACCACACTACCCATTCCCAACTCATTACTCCACTACCCATGCCATACCCATCATCACACTACCCATTCCCAACCCATCACCACACTACCCACTCCCAACCCATCACCATACTACCCATTCCCAACCCATCACCACATTACCCATTCCCAACCCATCACCACACTACCCATTCCATACCCATCACCACACTAACCATTCCATACCCATCACAACACTACCCATTTCCAACCCATTACCAAACTACCCATTCCATACCCATCATCAAACTACCCATTTCCAACCCATCACCACACTACCCATTCCCAACCCATCACCACACTACTCATTCCATACCCGTCACTACACTACCCATTCCCATTATATCACCTACCCATTTCCAGTCTATCATATCACTGTCCATTACAAACCAGCATTACTACATTACGATTACATCACTATCATCACCATACACACACACACACACACACACACTACTACACGAACTTACCACTACATCGTCCATCATCATAATTCACACAGAGCAATAACATTAAACTATAACTGTGACTGGTCTCACATAAACATACATAAAATAAAATAAATTGAGCTTTTTCACCTAAATCATAATCTCGGTTTCAATTCAACATGTACAAAATATATGGCGATAAATAACATGAAGGGAAAAAAAAACATCAAAGTGGTTCTGAAGCCAGGTAAGATTCCTCCCAGTACCAAAAATATGGGATCTGATTCACAAAACTTAGGATCGACTCCCTCTATTATCTTTCCACTTCAACTTGGCCAAAAGCTGATATATCTCCATCATGAATGCTGAATTGTAACAGCAGATTAACATTATAATATGGTACTAGTCACGACGTAGTGCTATGGAAGTGATGTAGAGCCGTAGCACTGTCTTCTTTCGCCACTGTGCTACGTGAAATAAGCTGCCAAAGGGCGAAAATCTGGGCCAGGTTAAGGTGAATGGAGGATAAAAACTAGGATTTGTATGAAGAAAAAGAGGCAAGGGAATATTCTGCACTCTTAAACCCTTCTCCTTTGGAAACTACATATTATTACAGGGAGTCGATCATGAGAGTTTGAATTGATGTCCTGTCCTGAAAAACACCCGGCATAATTTACATCACTTCTGGTGCTGACGTGAGGTTATGCAAGACTTATGAAAGCTATGGTGGTTGTAGGCTGAGATGTGGTGGCAAGGTCTAGGTGTGTGTGTGTGTGTGTGTGGTGTGTACGGGAAGAGACGAGAGGATGTTAGGAGGCCAATACTCACCTAGGTCAGGGATGGAGCTGGACACGTCATCGGCCTCCTCCTTCTTACGGTCTTTTTTCCCAGAGGCTCGACCTCGCCCAGTGGTGGGGGTTGAAGTCGAGGTCGAGGACGAAGACGAAGACGAAGGTGAGGAAGAGGGCGTGGGGGAGTGGTCCGGGGGCCGCGTGAGATCAGGTCGGGGGAGGTCAAGCGTGCGGCGCCCATCCTTATACCTGCTGCCATGTGGGCCTCGTATCACCTCCCTCGGAACGTCCAAAGGCCTGGCAAATTCGCCCGAGGGCCGCCTGGTGTAGCCGAGGGTGTCCGGGGGTGGCATGCTCGGGTCGACACGTCGAATCACACTCCTTCCACCTCCGCCTCCGTCAGCCTCGCCCCCTTCTCGGTACTCTTGCTGCTCGGGCTCGCGTTTCACCAGTACTTGAGGTTTGACATCGGCCTCGCTGGAGATTTCTTGGCGCCACGGGGCCGGCCTCGCGAACTCGGTGCAGGGGGTAAGGTCCTGGAAGACCGGCTTGGTGTCGACCTCGTCAGACTGCGGCGGCTCTATATGTTGCTCTGTCATCTCCACGTGCTGGCCGCCTTCCACGTGGAAGGTGGTGCTGGTGGAGGAGGAGAACGTGGCGAACTCCAGGGCGTACTCCTGCGGAGGGTGGTACTCCTGGGGCGGCTGGTACTCCTGGGGTGGGGAGTATATGGCATCGTCGCCCCCAGTGACTGAGGACGACACCAGCGGCTCGCACAGCGCCTTGTCGCTCATCTTCCTCATGATTGCTCCCTGGCTCATCCACTGCAACACCACACCCGTCTCTCGCTTCCTTCACTGCAACACCGTCTTTTGCTTCCTTCCCCACAGTATATCAACGTCAAATTGCAAGCACAGGGTCCCTCACAACACATACAGTACATGCACTAGCTTCAACTGTCACGTTTTATAATCCTTATCGCGGAAGTGGTAATGTAATAAGGGGTTATGTATTAGAGGACAACATGCACGTATACAAAGTCTGGTGGTATATGAGTGTGTGGGGGGCGGGGGTGTGCAGGTGGTGTGGAGGGTGGAGTGTTTAGGGGGAGGGGAAGGGGCGACTCACCACCAACACTCTCCACTGGTAACAAGGTCAGGGTGGCGGGCCTCAACCGCTGGGGGTTCAAGTTTAGTGCACACTCTGACCTTGAACCTACAACGCCACTTGACGCCACTCGCTTTATTACTCTGACGCTGGGTCGACTCACTGCAGCATATGCAACTCGCACATCGCTTGAGCACGAAGATTACTAAAGGTTATCCTCCTTCAGACAAACTTTTTCAGAGCACCGTACAAGGACAACTCTGGCAACAGTGCCACTGTCGTAATGAGATCACTGAAGGAGTTGGTAACAGTGATGGAGGAATGATTGAGCAAGACTGATGGAGGTGACAGGGTTGTGACGGGGGCGTGGCAGGAGGTGAGGGGCACTTGACACCCCGTACACCTACACCAACACCACCACAGTGTCAGGTCCTGCACCACACACTGTTACAGGGGCCCCAAACAGGACAGGGTAATGCAGGGCAGCGCACGGCAAGTGAGGGGCCTGCACCACTGTCCAAGGTGGGGTGGGGCAGGTGTGGTGTGAGCGCGCTGTGAGCGAGGACGGTGCCAGTGAGTGCCAGCGGAGGAGTGAGCGGCAGTGTCTCGCCTCCAGTAGCGCGGGTAAGAATGCGTCCTCACGTGCGTGGTGGCGGTGGCGGCGGCCGCGTGTGCATGTCGACCCCGCTGCGCCGGCGTCACCGTCTGGCCCGTACGCCCTGAGATGTGTGCGTATTACGGCGCCGCCCGCGTGTCTACACAAGCTCGAGTTCGGTCAGCAACCCACGTGCAGCCAGACATCTTGCTGCCAGCATCACACTCCCTCTTGCATCACCGCTCGCGTTATGTCACATTCGCACGGAACACAGACACGATGGTAGAAGAGTTAACGTTGATATAACCCTTTCACTGTGACTGATACACTTGGAAATTTCATTCAGCCATGCACCAGAATATTTTGTTCAGCTATGAGAAATTCTCGTAGTCAATGACTTCAAAAACTATTTTAAATAACCCTTCATATGCTACTGGTACACCTACAAATTATAAGCTAACACCAAATGAGTTTGATCAGACGTGAGAAATCGTGACAATCAAAGGGTTAGCACACATGTAGTTAAAGCACCAACCATTCCACAATTACACACGAACAGTAATCCGCTCCCTGATTGGCTGGTAGAGTTCCCTATGGAGACAGTCTCGGCCAATCAGCAAAAGCGCTTGGATCAATATAGAGACCTAGAATGTGAGGAGCGGCGTGGATCCAGCTCAGCCTTGCATCGATATTCGCACAATTGTGAGGGCAGAGTCAGCATCACCATCACAGAACCACACATTTCACAATACTGTACACTGCTTAAAATACAAAGCAGCATGTATATCTCATCACACACACACACACACACACACACACACACACACACACACACCTGATAAGAGATACGGTTCAAGGGCGCTGGTGATTGTCTCTGCCATGACCTTGACAGCAGTAGCCTATATGTGTGGCAGTAGGGACAAGGACAAGAAGAAATCGGTCAGAATACCTCCTAACAAAATAAAACCTGAATTATAAAACAAATAAAGGACCAGATACTGAATCACCATTAGGCCTATCATTATCATCTCCTGTCATTATTATCTCCAAACGGCAGGCTACTGATGTGTGACAGCAGGGACAAATATATGAAGAAGTCGGTCACAATATCTCCTGACGAAATTAATAAAGCCCAAATGTTAAAAATAAGAAAAGTACAGTCACTGATTATCTCCATCAATATCATGACCTTCACAGCAGTAGCCTATATATTATGAACGAGAGAAAGGAGAAGGACAGAATGAAATAAATCAATATGAGTACCTCGGGACATGAATACAACTAGAGGGATGAACTTCAGAAAAAAAACGTTAGTGAATCATCATCAATCATCACCAACATCATCATCATCATCATCATCATCATCATCATTAGGCTATCTGTAGCCTATCCTGGCCTTCATCATCATCATCATCATCATCATCATTAAGCTATCTGTATCCTGGCCTTCACCTACAGTATATACAGAAAGAAAGTAGAAAGTAAAAAAAATCATATGGCAATCAGAATATAAAGCTAAAATAAAATACAGATTAAACGACAAATATAAGCCAAAGATCACTGCTGACTCCATAATCGTTTGTTACCACGAGCCTCACAGCAGTTACCTACTGTATATATATTAGGTCTGGAAGTAGGGACAAGGACAGGAAGAAATACATACGGCACAAAATAACCCGCCACGAAACGAGTAAAAGATGAACCACAAACCCAAGAAAAAAAATACAAAATCATAATATGCTGGATCACGACCATCGCAGCCGTAGCCTTCGTGTGTAAATGAAAGGCAAGGACAGAAAGAAAGATATAGGACAGAATAGTTCGCGACAAAAAACAAAAAAAGCTTGAGTGGTGAAACTGAAACCAACCAACCTACTTAATCATCATCATCATCATCGTTGTCGTCGCCATCACCTTAATTCTATTTCCCATTGATTACAAGCTGCAAAAACATGAAGAAAACCACACACACACACACACACACACACACACACACACACACACACACACACACACACACACACACACACAGCTACTTCAGCACAACTCCCACTTAAACATTTTTCTATATACAGTGCATCACCATTATCATCATCCTTGTTCTGTTCCCCACTAATACATTCAGGGTGCTCTCTCTCTCTCTCTACGCCAGCACCTCAACACAACCACCCCCCTTACCGCCAAAACATTCCAAGGGCCTAATTTTAGATCCGGGAAGAGGAGAGTCACTGAGTTAGTTACCAGTGTATATAGAACATGAGACTACCACACAAATACATGTTTCTCCCCTGCTCCTTCCTTGCTACCTGTTGTTGTCATTTTCGATCTTAGAGTCGTACTGAACTGTAACTGGCACTGCAGGTTCCGTAGCCCCCTTTTCTTGGCGATTTATAAGCTAATGCCTAGTAAGCCACCTTGTTCTCCTTTATGTTATTTACTGTATATATTTGTGGTATCGACGTAGTTTGCATTATAACACACAAGATATGGAGGTGTAATGTTTCGTTTCGTTTCGTTTCGTTTTTAAAGGCTCCAACATGCTTGCATGTGTCGGCCTTGGTCACCTAATGGCGGCTCTCCACGCTGCACGATCCAAAATAAATAGCAGATAATGTGATATTACGGAATCTACACTTTCACTTAAAATAAGACCTCGAACCCTGACTTAACCAAACCAAACTTAACCCCCTGCAGTACAATGATGCTTCTTATTTTTACATATTCATTTAGCAATGTAGGCTACTTTTCAAATATATTACTCATGTTAGCCTACCCAAGGACGACTGAACAACGTGGCTAAAACTCTTCACTACTGGCTATTCAGACTTTTTTTTTTTTTTTTAAGGCTACGATCGTCATGAAGGTGTTGACGGCCTTGATCCCTTCCACCTGATGACTTCTTTACAATAATCCTAGAGCCACCACACAATATGATTCACCCTAGGAAAGCCACCACATAGTGAAGGGAGTAATGAATATCTGACCTGTCTGGACACACCAAGAAAAACTGAAGACATAATCGTATTTAAATGGCATAGGGAAATTTCTCGCACTGAAGGGTTACAAAACTGTGATGAGAGGGAACGATCCTTTAGCCAGAACGTTCCCCTGAACCCAGTGCTATCAGGGGTAATTCTGTTCTGAAGATCTAACTAACGAACTAACTAAATATAAATAAATAAATAAATATCATAAAAAATGTCCCTACAGCCCGAATCTTCCTCTGAACCCAGTGTCTTACAAAGAAATCTCTTGTACTGAAGAACAAAAATAATATTATAATAATAATAATAATAATAATAATAATAATAATAAAAACAGTAATATTATTATTATTATTATTATTAATAATACCTACTATAAGCCAGAACCTTTCCCTGGACCGAATACCCCAAAGGGAAATTTCTCGCATTCAAGGGGTTAAAAAAAAAAAAAAAAAAAAAAAAAAAAAAAAAAACTATCTCTTAGCTAGGACGTTCCCCAATCTCGTACTGAATGGCTAAAAAATAAAGAAAAATATAAACAAAAGAGGAGACGAAACTGTCCTTGGCCAAATCCCACCCCTGGTCAGAGTGCCTCAAGGGGAAACCTCTCGTACTAAAGGGCTATAAAATACTGGGGAGACGGAGCGACCCTTTAGCTACAAGTTCCCCCTTCCCCTCCCCGCCCCGGCCATCGGGTGCCTCAAGTATCAGGGGGAAGAGGGGGAGGTGGTGAGAGGGGGAGGAAGGTATTGGGGAACGTGGGAGGGAATCTGGGGAAGTATTCATAACAAAGCTTAACCAGATTAGACTCTAAGAATGGTTCCGTACCAGTTAATTTCTTGTCTAAAATCGAACTACTTGGTTGTATTTTCTCACCTTAACATTCTTTCTTGTCCTTCTATAAAGTGACTGGCAGAAGTAATCAGTGAAAGTAAAAGTTGAAAAAAATCCATCTAATACAGACTAAAGCTGTCAGGGACGTGAGTTCGCGGTTCGTCCACTGTTTCACTGAGCCTGCTTTACACTCAGGGCATGTCCGTCACCTTTCTTCGTGGCGCATTTTATAAAAGAAAATCGACAATGGACAAAGAAACATACCGAATTTTAGCCAACAGAGGAAAAAGAGAGGTATAATAGGTGAAATATTGAATGAACTTTTGTTCTTGACTTACCGAGCCTCAAAGTTTTGGAATATTAGCCAACACTGGTGAAATATGAGGTAATTTTTTGTGCCTGACTGTATATATAGCAGCGGAAGAAGGGGGGGGGGAATACTCGTGCACTGTTTCCTCAGTATTAGCAAATCACTTTCTTGCTCAAGACTTCATGGCTCCGAGGGGGATATATAACATGTTTACACTCCTCCCTTCCCTCTTTCTTACCTCTACCTCTCAACTTCCTCACTCACCATTTCGCTCTCCTCTTCTCACCTGCCTTATCCTTCTGTCTCTCCTCCCCTCTTTTCCCCTCCCCTCCCCTCTCTAACCTCTATCTTGCCTCCTCTTTCCCCCTGCCTTCATTCTCCTTTCCTCTCCCCTCATTCAGCCTCTTGCTTCTCCCCTACCCCTCTCTTAACCCTTTACATATTCCCCTACCTTCATTGATCCCTCTGCCTCTACCCTCCCTTCCTGTCCCCTCTCCCTCTGCCTTATCCCTCAACCCCCTGCTACTCCCCTTTCCTCCCCTCACCCCACATAACCCCTCGCTTACCGTTATCCTTCTACCTGTTTCCTCTCTTCGTCAAGCCTCGGCCTCTCCTCCCCTCTCCTTCCCTCCCAAGTCCCTGCCTCATCCCTTAGCCACTCACTCACTCCCTTAATCCTTTCTTTTCCCTTCCCTTCCCTTACCCAATGCCACACCCAGCTCCTCCTTCTATCTAAACCCTTTTCCCCTTTCCTCCCGCCTTTATCTCTCAACTCCCTCTTTTCTCCCTTCCTTAAATCTCTTCCTTCTCCTGCTTGAATTTCTTTCTAAATCTACTCTCTCTTCACCCTACCGTCAACCCTCCCTTTCCCTTATCCCTCTACCTCCCTCTTCCAATCCCTTCCTCCCTAAAATCTTACACCTCGCTCCCTGTCCCCATTCCGTCCCCAAGGTCAATACCTGATTCGATCAATCTAATTCCCCCCTCCCCTTGCAACCTTCTCTCTCCCTCTCTCTCTCTCTCTTTCTCTCTCTCTCTCCTTTGGTTCTTTCTTGATTATATCAATAAAGCCCCCCCCCTCCCTCTCTCTCTCGTGCTCCCCTAACTCCCTTCCACTCTCATTTCGTCTTTGACCTCCAGTTCGCCATCCGTTCTCCAGTGTTCCTCACGACTTACCCTCCACCACCATAAATTTTATGGATTATATGCTTCGAAGAATGTTTTAGTATTGATGGTATGGCATTAGCACGCAAGTGGACCAAACGATAACAAATGCCCAAATGATGCTGAAGTTAGGATCGCAAAAGTATATATTAGGACATCAGTACCGAGGTAAGAATCAAACGATGTTAACACTTCGCGGTCTTTGGACGTGGATCTGCATCCAACCTGCACGTGTCCAACCAGCTCTTTAGACGCGGATCTTCCAGAAAAAGAAATATTCTCCATAAATCAGGAATTGCGCCTAGCGTCCTGAAATTTGGTCTGATATTAGCCTGACTGAACTTTCAGTTCGGTGATACTATTTTCACTCACGGGAAAATTCGAAAATGTGACCAAAAAATTCTTAGAAAAAAAAAGTAGTATAAAATTCTTATGTGTTCTTTCAACTTATACACGTCATAACTATTTTATTTTATGCAACATCACTTTCTTTTTTCTTTCATCTTATTCAACAAAGTCTCAGCTTTCTAAAGGTACAAAAAACAAATCAGCAAATCTAAATATTTCGGGGTGAAAAAATGATCGGAATAGAAATTAGAGGCACCCCCAAGAATGGAAGAATCACCAGCCGCGAGCCGAAACATACCGGTATCAACCGCGGCTCGGAATATGACCTTGACCTCGACCTTGACCTACTTTCACCAAATTCGAACTCGAAGATTTTCATCCCGACTACACACCTGCAAAATTTTGTGATGATATTTTCAGCGGCTGCGAAGTTATCGTGCTAACACACACACACACACACACACACACACACACACACAAACTGAAAACAACACCAGCTTCGCTATCGCGGCTGGTAAAAGCTCGAGCGCGCGGCAGGGAAGGAGGGGGGAGAGGGGGGGTGGGGGGAAGCAGGAGGGTTCTGCAACCTGCATTGGGGTTGGGCCTCTGAAGAGTTAATATCAGAACTCAGTGATGCCGAAGTTTGACCCAAACGATCTAAGAGTTAGAAGGAAACGATATTCAAGGTTACAACGAAACAAAGATGGTTAAATATGCGATGTACCCTATCTTAATTATTCTGGCTAACTCAGAGCTATTATATTCAGCTAGAGTGGATTCCCTTTGTAAATAATAACCTATGACGTATTTCTGATTTTATTCTTGTCATCACTGGATCCTTTTACTGAACTTAGGACGAGTCCCCCATGTACTGAAGGGGGTTGTAGTAGCAGATGTAGAAGTATTAGTATTAGTAGTAGTAACAGTAGTGCCGGTAATGGTACCAGCTGTTGTTGTTGGTGCTGCTGTTGTTGCTCCGGATTTATCTAAAATGTGAACCCAGTGGACTGCAGACTTAAGTTGTTCTCCTTATGCAGTCCACTATCATCCTTCTGGGGGATAGGGAAAGAACAGAGGGACGTTTTGTATAATCAAGCAGCTCCACAGCTCAGTTATGTAAGTGCCACCACATGAAGGCGTCCCTCTCCAGCACCGGGGGGGTTGGTAAATGCCATATCTAACTCCCTCAGTACGAAAATTCTCTGCTGACCCGAATGAAAGTCGTCTGAGGATAGAAATAGTATTAATTTAATGCATCACCGGAGTCAAGAGGTAAAAAGCAGACTCCAGTACGATTCTTTCTGGAAGTATGACATCTAAACAAATTAATTCAAGCAAACGCAGAGGATTTTATTCAGTTTAGGCGTGACTTCAAATCCTCGACGGGTTACAGGTTAAGTTGTAATTTTAAAAAGAAAAAAAAAAACGGAGGGAGGTTAAGTACTTTCACCCCGCCTGCAGAAATCTATTAAGAACGCTGAAAACATGGGGATTAGGGTAGCTGCAAGGCAAATATGCAGCTCCTTCTTTTTAAAATATAACAATAATAATTGTGTTCTCATACCATCTGCTATTGAGAATGATGCTGCACGACGATAAGATCTGCATACAAAAAAAGGAAGAATTCATATTCTTCCATTTATCTGTAGTTAACCATTCCACTATCAGGACATTATTTTTTATTTAATTCGTCTCACCTCCAGACGATTACTGAAAAGTTTTCGAGAGAAACTTCGATGCGAAGGGGTTAGATGTATCTTTCACTAACCCCTTTGCCACAAAAGTACAGTAATTCCTAACGTATGAAATAGGCTGATGTTAGCTAATAAAGATAAAAACAAGTCCTCGGACAGAAGGGATTACTAAAGGAATGATACACTGTGGTTTATCTGTGCTCGTTTACCAGATGCAACCTGTTTGCACTGAAAACGGATATATATATATATCTATATATATATATATATATATATATATATATATATATATATATATATATATATATATATATATGGTGGTGCAAAAGTCTGGACTCATAGATCTTGTGCAAACCCAGTACAAAGTGTTTAGAAGTAGATGGACGTCATTTCGAACAATTATTGTAAATGCTGAAGTGAAGCATTGTTTTGAAAATAATTCAGTCATTGGTGTAGCTATGGTTATTTGAAATTCATATTATACTAAATCTTGTTTCCATTATGAACCGCCTATGGGTCCAAACTCTTCCACCACCCTGTATATATCACAAAGGATAATACACACTGACTACAATGCAACTGAGAACTGCTCAGTATTTCGAGGCACGATATACTTCTTATATCTTTTTATTTTTCCTCTTACCAAGCACTACTGAGAATTATGCTACACAAAAAGAAGTTCGGCTTCTAAAGGAGAAATGCTTCGTGGCCTATAAAAAAGAATTGTTCATTTACGTATAAAACAGACCTGCTCAGTACCTCGCAGTTATAATGATGCTACACAGTGAACAGTACTTTCTTGCCTTGGGAGATATCCAAACATATCTTCCTCCACGATTCATTTTTTTTTTTTTTTTACAGGGGATTAACAGAGGATGGAAAATCAAATTTTAAAAAATAATCCATACACCGGATTACAGGTGTCCTCCATTCACCTTCATACCCTTTCGTCTCTTACTGGTGAAAATTATGCCAATATTTAATGTATCTCTATAACTTCCATACATGAGGAAGTAACCACGTAATAAGCCAGATACACCTAAGGGCAAATGGTAAACGCGACATACAGAGGAAATACTCAATATCTGAAGTAGTGGCGAGCTTACTTAATTTAAATTCATGCTCGCTTACCATTTACCATAGGGAGAGTAAACAATGACAGACTCTGGGTATACAGGACAGGTGCTCCCTATATCCCACTTATTCTAATACGTAAACTAAGGGTTGGGGAATCCGTAGGGCTTTGAGAGAGAGAGAGAGAGAGAGAGAGAGAGAGAGAGAGAGAGAAGGGTACTACTGTACTGTACATTAGAAGTCACTCACTTAGGATTCAGCATTAGATAAGTGTAACAGCAGTTAGTAATTCGCGCTGTTTAAAGGGATTTCTGGAGACAATGGAAAACTACGACAACACAAATAAAAAGGCAAATAACATCAAAATAAAAGCTCTTGTGAAGTGAAGCTGATGGAAGGGCGACATTTTCGTCTGCTTTAATCTTGCACCACAATGACTCTCTCTCTCTCTCTCTCTCTCTCTTAATTCTTGCCCCCCCCCCTTCCAGATGCTGTTATTCAGTTTACGGAACATCTCATATACTGAAGGTCCTATGAGAACTACGTATAATCCGTTCTTCCAAATGTCACTCCTTAACAGAGTGGAATTACATGGTAGCAGCTGGAGTACAAAAAGGTGTCATCGTACTGAAGGGGTTAATCACTCTTTCAAGCATCTATATAAACTCTATACAGGGCCGGATCCAGCACATCGGAACAGGGAGGGGTGTGTGATTCATAGTGGATTTACTACGTTGCAGTTTATGTTGACTCATTACAAAATTCCTCAAAATTTATCACAAAACACTTCTTTTTTATTTAAATGATTCTATGATACCATTTACTGCACTGGGTAAATAACAGTGTTATTTAATTATAAGTAAACACTGGTCTGCCGAAAGTAGGGGGTGTACGCTCCTCATGTCCCCTAAATCCGTGCCTGCTTTACACAACAATAAAAGTAATCTATCCATCCCACTGTCTATAAAAATGGAGTCATTGCTCTACGATCAGGAGTGTGGCAAAATAATTACCAGTGTCTAGACACGGTTCGATCCCCTAAGGGGGGAGGGAGGTGGAAGGTGTAGACTGTAGAACCTTCCACCTGCGAAAAAAAAAAAAAATCCGATGGCCTGTTTCATTTATTCTTACCGGTATTTCCTCCGGATGATTTTGTTCAAGACAAAGGTCTCGTAGTGAAAGGGTGAATGTTGGCTACGTCTAATCTCTCCAGTTCAAAAAGTCAATCCAGAGCTAAATAAACTCAGTCGGTGGTAGCACTACCGAAATATAAAATACGTTATCGGGGTGAAGGGGTTAAACCCAGTGGTTATCTTCCCCTGTATCTCAGTGACACTTTATTTTCCTTATGAAAATCGCAAGTAGCCTATTTTAGGAAGATATTTTTTAAAAATCCAGAAGTGAAACAGGTGGGGCAAATAAGAGGAACGTTTACGAGCCAAACTTAATAGGAGGCGCTGACGAAAGCCTACACGCGGTATCTCTGTGCACCCTGGTTGGGGCAGCCGCGGCGTTCACTCCGCAGCATAGGCATAGCCTACTTGTATTTTTCGCGGCGAGATGGGCTGTGGTCTAACCCGGATGAGGCGCTGTCTACCACATGGGGGCGTCGGATCTCTATACGGTTTATGTACTGTAAGTTACTGTACATGTAAGACGGCCTTCAGAAGCAGCTGCTTGTTTGCAGTCAATAGGCCTGCTCTGCCATAAACCGGAATTGAACAACAGCATAACCAGACTACCGTGACGGTCACACTGTTGGACCCAACCTACTTACGTTAATTATGTTCACTTGCATTTTCATACTCCATAAATTCTGTCTTCAAGTCTTGCTCTATCGAAATTTAACAATAATAATAATAATAATAATAATATTATTATTATTATTATTATTATTGGAAGTACCAGATAATAATAACTAAATGGTGGAAGGATGTAGACTACAAAATTATCGACAGCGTGTAAATGTTACCCTTGTGTGTGTGTGTGTGTGTGTGTGTGTGTGTGTGTGTGTGTACGAAAATCACGCAAACGCATAAGCAGAAAATGTAGGTTATACTGTGGGCTGTTGCGAGATTCCTGCAGAAATTTTTCTCGACAGTGGAGGGCAGCTCCTCCTTAATTGTATGCCCCTACTCTGGACGGAAATAGCACTCTTGACTGCGGAGAACAGTCCAAAGAACAAATTTGCATAAAAAAACGTGCTATTTCAGTACAAGCAGTGATAAAGGTATGCATTACTTGAAGCAGCAGAAACGCCTTACCAAAACAGTTCTTCCTGATAGTCTGTTATATTTTTCGGATTATTTCTGGGATCGTAAATAAACGTTACATGCGAAATCTGTTTCCCCGTTGTTTTTAGGTAGCTATGTTCCGCTGTGTCAGCCACTAAGTTCTACTGATGGAGTGTACAGCTCACTGCGAGCGGTCGGTGAAGCCACCGCACAGCGACGGAAGGCACCACTGTACTCCCATCTAATCCATATACGCGCGCGTATACACGTGGAATGAGCATTCAAGAGCCAAGAAGTACAATAGTTTCACCGTTTTCTCTGAAATTTGGCACATCCGTAGCAACCCTCTGGAAGACATGGCACAGCAAGTCAAATCCCTGGGTGATGCTTTTAAGGAGTGTTATATACAGTATATGGGGGGCAAAAGTATCATAGGGTTAATATGATCACTTAAGACAAGTTGAAAATCGAGTGCAGTTTCTATACCATTTATCGCAGAACAGCCATTGTAATGTCATTCGATAGCCCTTCATTTCTCACAGACCATCACGTTAAGCAATTTTTTTATTTCGCTGACCGGCTACCTCTGAGCTCGGGTCAAGGTTCGTGATTTCGGGTGTTCTGCATGTTATACTGTCGTATGTTGATCTCTTCTGTGTTTTGAGTGCTTAGGAGCACATTTATTGTTCCCAACATGCAGTGCGATATTCGTGACCTTTATGCAGTGCCGTTTCTAGCCTTTTGAGGGCCCCATGCGAAATGCTGTTTGGGGTCCCTTTACTTACATTACTCCCTTTACGGCAGTTACAATATACTGGCGGGTCCATAGTACCCCCTACAAATTTATTTCATGAATATAGTGACTCAACATACATTATAATTTCTAAAAAAAAAAAAACAATAATGGCAGGTCGGCGGCCCTTTGATGGCTTCGGGGGCCCTATGCAACTGCGTAATTCGCATATAGTAAGGAACGGCACTGCCTTTATGAGCACAAACCGAGGCCAAGTGATATCAAATAAGGTCAAATTACCGATTATACATTCTCACCACCTTATAGAACACTGAATAATAAAACCACTATAAAATGAGATTTGGCTAAGACAGAATCCAATGGGCAGTATGTGGCCATCGTAGCTGACGTGCCCTAAAACCCAAATAATCATCAGGACAGTCCGACATACTCCTGCCTTGCTTTCCCTTACTAAATTTCACTAGATGAAAGAACAGACACACCACTTACTTGTGCCACATTGTTGGGAAGTTTCCAAGAACTGAAATTCTACCAAAGGTCCACCATATTGCAACAATGCCTTAGGTACTGCCTTAGGTACAGCATGCTGCTGAGATCACATGAGAAGTGATTCAATATGTAAAAACGCAAGCTAAACACTCCATATCATACCTACTCACCAATGAAAAGTTCTCCCACAGTCTGCTTATGCTGTTGATCGCTGCACACGATGGCATGGTGTTGAACTGATTGATCCCAAAAACACGTAAAAGTGTGTTCCAAGCACACTGCAGCACTATCTACTGCGGCGAGTACCAAGATGGCGGCCGCTTGCATCAACTGTTGCCGTATCTGTGTTTATACTTATCGATGGTGCCAACCACTGAGAGACTGAGTTCTATAGCAGTGTCAACTCGTTTAATTCGTCAGCGTTAATGGCGGAAGGGAGCCATGGGACTGTCCTGACCTAAGTGTTTAACTAAACCTAACTTAACGTAACCTAACTGTACCTAATAATCTAATCTAATCTAACCTAACTCAGCCTAACCTAACCTAGATCCAGTTAGGAAGTTGGGTGACGAAAACCACCTTTGAGTACGTAAAGTAAGACAAACAATCTTAGGTACGGTTCGCTTAAGGAACGTGATGATAGTAACTGGGAAATTTTTCAGCAGGGAAAAGTAATTTACCACCTGAAAATTGTAAGAAAAATACAGAAAACAACCACTTCTGGCTGGAAATACCAAGATTCTGTTTTGTAATAACTGACCTCAATTAAGGTGTATGGTGCTTGCAATTATGCTGATGCAGCGTGTTTCGTTTGTGATGGACGAAATCACAACAGAGGTCCAAACCGTAAATTTACAGTTGCAAGAAATGCCATTTTCCATAATGCCAAAATACGTACAATATTTTTTTTTCAGAAGTATTATTACATACTGTATACTCAGATGCACCACATAATTTTTGTAGAATAAAATTTATTATTAATTTTAAGTTAATATTAATATTTTTGAATTGTGAATTTCCCTGGCATGGTGGACGGAAGCAGTGTTTGAACGTAAACACGCTTGATGCCAAGGAAAGTTTAGCGGTGGAATAGTGCCACATTATTACCCTCTGTAACGTCAAACACCTGTTTGCAAGTGAGTTATCGGTCTAGCATAATCATAAGATATACATAATTATGAAAAATTTTGTACATTTTTATGAATGTTTACTGTTCTTAAATCTCTTCTTGAGACTACCCTTTTCGGCAAATGATATTGTACATTATACCTACACATGCACCGCATGCCACCGACATTGTGGCCCGTTTGACATAAGTTATCAACCGTAGGTCTCTCGAACGAAGTGGCGAAGTTCATTGTGATCAGGTTTTACCTTAGGCATATTGTGTGGGTCTTAGCTTAATATCAACGGTATACAGTTGTACGCAGTTCATACAGAGGTGTACTATCTACTGTACTGGATAGGAGTGCAAGTTAAAAATCATATTTAGAAATAAATTTCTACCATATAATAATTCTTTTAGTATCTGCAGTTAGGCAGCAGATATCGAGTTGGTAAGAAAATTAATGCAGCTATTAGAATTTCTCTGCTGTTATTCATTAACTTTGGTAACTCCCAGTCAGTTATTATGAGTGATGTGTCATTGCAATATGTTTTTATTAATTTGTTCAGTTTAAGAATAAAGGTAGTGTTCGTTATACTGTATCTTGGAAGTCAAACATATATATGGATTTTACCCAGTGTTTCTGGATCACAATTAATATCCCACTCCTTCCTTTAGTGGGAAAAAACAGTCATGGTGATATTAATGATGATGACGAATGGTTCACGAGTAGCTGATGTCAGTAAAAAGCTACTCTGCAAGACATTATTTTTCCCCCAGGTCAGTATGGCCTCTAACCAAGCCACAAGTTCCCGGGGTAGTGCTATATCACCAGTTAACGTGGATGTCGAACCAGATTCAGTAAGTAATGCCATCCAGGTCTTGGACAACACTACCAGGCAAATTAGAGCTGTGGAACGAAGGCTAAACCAGCAGAGAGGTGAGGATTAATTCTAATTCATAAATCTGTATACAGTAAATTGATATCTTCATTTCTGTTGTAACACCCAGCATTTTCCCATAGCTCTCAGTATGTTGACACTTAGTAAAATATTTATTCACTGCTATTATGGAAAAAGTTTATGAAATCTGTATTTGACTCCTCCAGTATGTACAGTAATGTCATGCCTTTGCTAAGTAAAATCATCCTGCAATAGCAGGAGTAAAATAATGTCATCAGAGTGAAGGGATTAAGGACAGAGTGCTTCCCTTAATAAAAACTGAATGGTGGTGGCCAAAATAAAGTAGCTAATAATGTTCTTGCCATTCACTGGGTGTTAACCCCCCCTTCAGTCAGAGAGGTCTCCTAAGTTGAATACAGTATATACCATAATTATACAGTACCAGTAAATAGTATGATGCACAGTTTACTGTATAGAAATATATAACATATATTTTTTCTAAATAGATTTAACTCCAGGCATGGACTAGAGTCCTTATTTGTGTGCCAGGTGGTGCTAGCCACCACATCTCACCACAGAGGAGCCAGTACCTTTTGTACATGGTGAATACATGATAGAGATGTCTCATTAGGACTTGTGTGTTGGTATATACTGCTTGTTATTATTACATGTCAGAGGTGCTTGTGGAAGATCAGTTAATGTAAGAGTTTCATTGAAATTCATATCCTAAAAATGTTCCCTGACCCAGCCTAGGATCAGTCTTGCATCTTTTCAGGTATCAGTCTGCCATTTGGCCACAATCTCCCCCAGCTTTAAAAAAAAAAAAAAAAAAAAAAAAAAAAAAAAAAAAAAAAAAAAATCTGATAGGGTTAAATGATTAAATCACTGTACTGTAATAAGTTATACGACAGAGGTATTAAGGAGGGGTATGCTTCAGTGTTAGATTTCTCTTGGCCAGGTAGAACAAATAGCTACATGTTTCTCTGTAAAGGAAAACGTATATAATTTGCAAAGGAAAATAGAATGAAAATATGTAAAGGGTTGTGTTATTTTACTAAAGTTTCCTCAATATTCCAAAAGTTACTTATTAGCTATTGAAGTTTGAACTTGTAAACTGATTGTACTGTACGGCAATACATAGTCATTCACAGTTTAAATTCGTTTTCCCTCCTGTTTTACACAGTTTATCTCTTCAGCATAATGTACATTATAACTTACAACAGTTTAATTATCTCTCCAGTTGATGCTGCTATTCTCCTAGTTGAGCTTGCAACACTTCATGATCCAGGCACAAGAGAAGAGTTTGCTGTGGTAGCTCAGACTTCAGGAACTTTAGTTGAAGAGCTGAACAAATGCAAGATGGCTTACGATCAGTACACCCGGAAACTGTTACCAAGCTTCCCAGACCAAAATCCAGAAGCTTGTGTAAAAGAAAATTCAGCAAAGGAACCAGGGTCACCTCAGGCAGCTGCATCTACAACTGTGAACACTAAAGAGCCAAAACATTTTCAAATCTTAGAGTCACAAGAACGAATGGAGAAAGATTCTATTAAAGGGGAGACAAACGAGCACCATGCAGAGAATTATCTAACAAACCACTTCAAGCTGACTGACAACAAAGAATCTGGACATTCATCGGTTTCTGTGCTCCAGAATAATGATGATGGTCCTCAGGAAGTTGAATCTGAAGGAACAGATGGTCGTCATGAAGGAGAATCTGTAGGAACAGATGGTCCCCAGGAAGGAGAATCTGAAGAAACAAAGCTCTTAATGATGATAAATGAACACAGTACAGTACCCTAAAAAATGTGGCCATGTATGGAGAAAAAATAGGAGAGACCAACACAGTATATGGTGTAGGCAGAAAATGAAAGCTAGAGATGTTGATGTAAAAAGGTTTAGGAAGTGATGTTGAAGATAGCAGAGGAAATAAGTTCTTAAAATACCTGTTTATTTAGGAAACTAGTCCATGTAAAGGCAAAGTACATGTAATAAACATTTGTTTCAGTTGAGTGAAAATTTTCTGTTGTATTAATGATGGACACACCTTTAGCAACACCAGGTAGGGTGTAGTAATAATAACAAAGATACCATTACATCATTTAGTTTCATTTATAAAGGCTCCAAGACGCTTGCGTTAAGTTGCGTACGTCAGCCTTGGTCACTTAATTGTGGCTTTCTATGCTGCATGATCTCTAGCAGCCTTCCTATTCAGTCCATTATCCCTGAGGTCACACTTTGGCCTCATCACAGGTCTTTTTCGGTCTCCCTCTTCCAGCCCTACCCCCAACATTCACACTTCTCACTTTCTGCACCCAATTAACATTCCTCATCCTCTCCACATGTCAAAACCATCTCATGCTGCAGCCTCCACAAACCCACAACATCCACTACACTAGGCTACATGGCAGCACATCCACACACACCAAGGAATATCAAGACAACACCCAGCACACGATATCATACACAAACACTCATCTCCCCTCTCGACCGCCTCAGATCAGCCTCCAGAAACATATCCATACTCAGAGCACTCGCCGCTTCATTCAGTCACTTAAAGACAACACTCCTGCATGCACGGCCTCCTGATATCCACCCTTCTGAATCCTATCTCCCTCATGAGGACAGGGTCCACCTGGCCAGGCTGAGATGTGGGCATCATCCAGCCCTCTTAAGTTACCAGAAGAGGCTGGATGACTCCGTCGCTGATGCCTGTCCAGGATGTAACATAGCATCCCATACTATTAAGCACATGGAAGACTGCATTGCACACAATCACCTACGCCAACAACACAACATACACTCCTTGAAAGCTGTGTGGGAAAGCCCGGTCTCGACCATGGCCTTCCTTAGGGGCTCGGAGTTGTTTGGCCAGACTGCCTAGGGAACGACTACTACTACTATCCCTCATTACAACACCAATACACTCCCTTCCCATCCTTCCTCTCAGTTCTTCCATCATAAACCTAGCCCCCTCAGGCCTCGCATTCAAGGACGCACGGCACATTCACCAAACATTGTTATTTCTGTATATCTGAGCCTACGAATATCCTCTCCTTTACTGCACGGGTTTCACTACCATACAGTAACACATGCCACATACAAAGATTGTTTAGCATGGAGGAGACGCAACAGCTCCCTGAATTATTCCAACCACTCCTCACTCCAGCTCCAGCTCCAGTACATGACATGTCTCCCAAGTTTCAAAACTCTTCCACACACTCTAAGAGACTCACCAGCAAGATCAGTTCCTTCATGCCTGACAGTCTCCATATGCCCTCCCTGAAACACCGCACACATGAAAGCATTATCTCAAAGTCTACCTCTGTTACCACTGCATCTCATGAACCCATGTATGACAAACACTGCACAAGATGGAGTTACATCCCATGCCTTTGTGGCAAACAGCACATTACCACTCCCTTCTTGCAGCTGTCAAATGAAATAGCTTCGAATCGCTTCACCTCGGTCATGTCTGTCATATTTATATTTTCCATCCATTGCCAGACGCCATGTATCCTGTATATATATATATAATACTGTGGCAGGTGGGGGCGCTTACCATTCATTCACTCGATGTAGTGCTGCTCTCGGGTGTCTGCCCTTTGCTCTCTTCTTTCCATCCTCTTCTTTCTTTCCTTCTTTTTTTCCCCTTCCTTCTGCCTATGGGTGACTTTACACTCCCTCTTTTATCTTTCATTCTTTCCTTCTCCTTCTGCCTGTGGGTGACTCTACACTGAGTGACAAGCTAAATAGTTTCCTGTACGGTACACCAGGAAACCATTTACTATGCTGGGTGGTAACCATATAACCAAATTATGACGCCCGGTGGGTTAGTGGGAAATTAAGGCTCTCCAGTCGGATTGAGGATGTGTTGGTTTATATCCAAGGAGTGGTTGGGGTTTATCGCTTATGTAATGCCATCCAGAGATGAGTGGGACTGGTCACTTTTTTACTGTTAGGACCAATTTGCCTATCCCCGGGCTCCTACGTTCCTCATGGGGCAACATAGGATTGGATGATATATATATATATATATATATATATATATATATATATATATATATATATATATATATATATATATATATATATATATATATCTGGCCTTTGGTACCTTTTTTCTTGCATATATATATATATATATATATATATATATATATATATATATATATATATATATATATTGTTTGCTACTACCATTTCATTTTATTCAGCATAGAAGAGATCCTTTTTGGCGGATGCAGTAATAGAAACTCTCAGACACTTCACTAAGAGGTTCCCCCTGAACTGAATAAATCCATCAGGCCTTAGCAAAATTAAATGAAAATGGTATGTTGTACTGATGGAGGTAAAATTAAACATTTGTTTTAGCCACGGGAATTCCCAGCAGGTCAGAAAGTACCAGTAATAAAAAATAATATGCAATCTGCTGATCACAAGAATTCCTCTTGGCTATACAAAAACATCTTGTGGGCAATAGACTTGGTATTTCCACAGAAAGGAGAAAGGTTAAAATATCATTTGGTGAAATGGCTTTAACTCCATCTCAAGTATGCTATTTTAACTGTATACTTGCTACAATTTGACTGTTTCATTTATCATGGGAAAGACTTTTTGAACTGAAAGAATAATAAATACTATACACCTTTCATTAACCCATTCACTAAGACAAGTCATCCCTAAGCTGAATAAAATCTGCAGGTAGCAAGAATAATTGTAGTCACTGTACTGAAGGGATTAATTATTCTTAAAGATAAAAAGTATATTAATGTGCAAATGTATAGAGGAGTTCTAATAAATTCTTATAAGGAGTGAAGAAGCATTGTCACTGAGCACCAGTTGTTTACTTTTGCATACACCCTGTTTTTATGACTGATGATTTAGTGTATGAGGACCATTTCCTAGCAAACTGCATATATTTTCACTCCATCAGTGTATTTATTAATATATTCTTGCTACTGGTAGATGATTTTATTCAGCTTCTGGGAAACTCCTTGTATAGTAGGGATAAATGAAAGCCATATCTCACCTCTCCAATTTAGAAAAAATGCAGCACAGAATAATATAGCCTGAAACTAAGAATAAAATTGGGGGGTGGAGTCATTGGATTGAAGAGGTTAAAAAAGAATTCCAGCCTGACAATCTTATACTGCAGTCTGTTGTATTTATGTAAATCAATACATTTTGGACCGGTACATATCCAATTAGGTTTTTGTGCTTTTCCTTATAATGGGAAGAGGTATACTGTGCTCTGACCACTTCAGCTTGGCCTAAAATTGACCTCTATATATTTTCAGTGCTGAGCTACAACTAGAACATGTGGTATTATTTTGCCATTGAGCTGCATAATGACATGTATCTCCCCCCAAGTTAGTGGACGTTGTACAGTACTATGTTAAAATTTTCTTTTACTGTTGCCATATTTCCTAACATCATACAGCAGCTGTTGATTTTTTGTGTGATGATGTCTTTGTCACTTTAACCAGAAGCCAATTTTATTCAACTTAAGAATGACCTCAAGGAGTGAAAAGGACAAAAGGTAACTCCTCCATTCTGAACAGTATCGTATCTGAACTGGAGAAAATTGTCTGGCAGTGTTAGAAATACTTGTATAGTACTGCATAAGTACAAAAAGAAATCATAGGATGAGAATGTTTTAAAGTATACTTGCACTTCATTGCAGCTGACTATACTGTATAAGTACAAAAAGACATCATAGGATGAGAATGCTGTAAAGTACATTTGCATTTCATTGCAGTTGACTTCCTTGGCAGCAGTTGCACACTCATTAACCCCCTTGCTATAATGCCATATTTTGAACTTACAGCACCAGACAATCGTATATTGCACAGGAGAGGCTTTTTCAAAATGGAGGGGTTATAATTTTCTGTAACCTCTTCACTCATGAGCCCTTCAGAGCTATACTGAAATTGTTAAGAATAGACAATGACTATCTTCAGAGGAGTGTATAAGGACCATTTATTAATAGTTTAGACCCACTTTATTAAATTTGCTGGATACAACTCAACTGAATGGCAGAAATATCATCCTGGTTAGAATGGAAAAATGTACAGTACTGTACTGGAAATGGCAGTCCTAAATGTACACTTCACTTCATGTATATACCATATGTCCATCATCCAATCCTTTACTGCCCCACTGGGAGCATAGGGACCCCAAGGCTAGCCTAATCAGGACTGACATTTAAGATGAGGGTAACAGTCTTCAGATGCCCCTGAAAGACATTGTAGGAGCAATAAACCCCCAACCTCACTGGATGTAATGTCTTTCAAGTTTCATCCAGTTGGAGCCCCATAACCTGCTTGACCACCAGCTCTCATTTGATTATATAGTTACCCATAAACATTGGAAATGGTTTCCTGGACAAAGGAAGGCATTTGACTAGTTGCTTTGTAAAGTCATCTGAAGCCATGGGCGAAATGGATAGGTTTTGGAACCACCTATGCACAGTAATTGAGAGGAAGACATCAAGTGCAGTGTACAGGAACCCAGTTTATTCAATGGTTTGTCAAGGCTGGCTTCTTCATGAAGAGCATAACCTGATATAAACATTGTATGCTGTTCCTGATGAAGACAGCCTTGGCAAAGTATTAAATAAACTGGATCCCTAATTTGCACATGCTATCATTCTCTCTTGTTGGTCCCTAAACCTATCCATTTCTTTCATGCCTCCATCATAACGAGATGCCTATATAATAATCAGGACGAGTTTTAACCTCAGACTTGACATAGCATAGAGGTATTGTCCATGCACCTTGAGTTGGTTTAACCATTATTTGCCTCACCATTCCTTGTTCAACAGATGAAATATCTCTACCTTATCCATGAGTAACCATTGATCCTCTATGTTACACCCTACCATTCATCCACTTCAATCCCTTCCACTTTCATTTCACAAAACACATCATTCCTTCCATGCATGAAACACCTAGAGCAAGCTCTACTTCTTTGCATTCATCATTCAAACCTTTAACATTCCACATGAGCCTCCCTAATTTTGCTGGGCCTTGAGTAGGTACAGGGCTCTAATGATTTTAAATCTCATATTAAAAGGATGTGGTAAGTGGGTGCGCTCACCTTTCACTCACTTGATGTTGTGCTGCTTTCGGTGACTGCCTTTTCCTCTCTTCCTTCCTTCCTCTCATCTTTCTTTCCTTCATTCCTTCCTCTTCCAACTGTGTACAGGTGTATCTGCAATGAGTGACAAGCCAAATGGTTTCCTGTACACCAGGAAACCATTTACTATGCTGGGTGGTAACCATATAACCAAATTATGGCACCTGATGGTTTTGTGGGTAATTAAGGCGCTTCAATCGGATTGAGCCGGTGCAGGTTTATATCCAAGGGATGGTTGGGGTTTATTGCTCACGTAATGCCACTCAGGGATGAGTGAGGCTGGTCACTCTCATCTTAAATGTCAGGACCAACTTGCCTAGCCCCAGGCTCCTATGCCCCTTATAGGGCAACATAGGTTTAGATGATGAATGAATGAATGGTTTTGAATATGCCTGCATGTTTCAGCCTTGTACAGTATACCAAGGCTGTCTATGCTGCACAATCTCTGGCAGCATCTCTGTTCAATCCCTTAATTCGGGGGAAAAAGGGCTCTAAAGTCTGATGTGGAACTAACTTTATGACTTGTTTTGTGGTTTCAGACTCGTCTGAATGATCACACAGATGACACAGGAGTAGTCACTGATTAGATAGCCAAAATCACATATTCCTAAGGGGGCAAAAATGAAATGGATGATGCATGGACAGACATGTGGAAGATGTAGATAGCAAAGACATAATTTAAAGGATGAAGACAGATAGGGTGGCAAAATACATTTGTGCCACAGTAAATCTTTGAAGGGGAGATCAATGGTAACATTAAATGTGGCAGATCATCCATAGTTAGGAAAAACAGAGCAAAACAGTATGCTACACTGATAAGTGATAAGGAAATGGAATAACCGAGTGAGTTCTGCAAGGACATTGTGTTCTAGTTATGACGTACCGTAATCATCCCATTGGAGTACTTCCCAGGAGGAGGAAAGGCGTAGGAAATGATTATCATTAGGCACTTTGTCATGGCAATCTGTTGTTCAAGGTGTCCAAGGGGAAGTACTGTAGCTATTTTGAATCTCAAAAATGGATTACAGCAATTTTACTGTAGCAGTAATTATGCTTATCAGCCATTTTAAATTTACATTTTTATTGACATATGAAACTTAAGGGGTCACTCCTGTCATCATCATTATTGCTGCCTCATCTTCCCATGTGTAGATGGGGTGTGGTAGGGTAAAGAAAGCCAAAAAAAAAAAACACTATACAACAGTGAAAGAACTAACCAACAACATCCCCAGTTAAATGGCCACACACCAATTCATTCACCATCCAAACCCCCAGAATACTCTCTACCATACACGTGTCTGCACTTAGCTTCAGATTTACCTAACAGATGTCAGCCTGATGACTTTCAGGTTAGAAAGGGGATGACAAACCCATCATACACTCCTCTAAAAAATTCATCCTACCAGTTCAGTCCCTTGTTCTTAGCCTTGCCAGTTTCTTATCCACCTTCTTATTGGTCTACCACACCTCCCACCTTCAAACTCACTCACATATAACCATTTCACAACCCATTTATATCCATTCTCCCTTTATGACCATACCATCTAAGTCAACTCTTTTCAACATTTGTTCACAGGATTACTTAACACCTTTCACAAGTCATTATTTTTTATCCTATCTACTTTCCAAATGTGCTTCTCAAGGATCCCATTTCCTATACATGGTAGGTATCATGACCTTGTTACACAGAGTCTCATCCACTGACAACTTGCAGTCCTTGGGTTGAAAAAGCTAATGGTGGTGTTTTTCAATCATTTACTAGACATAAGTTCTTGCCTGAAGGGGTTAATTCTTTATCCATGTGATACGTCATCATAATCATCATTTCCAATGTCTTGGTCCTGCCTGGATGACAAAAGTGCCTCCAGGCCACCCTATCCTCACACACATCTTTCTTGCTTTCTCAGGCACTTCTCCTCTTCTCCATCATTCTTCAGTGTACTGTTCTACTCTCCTCTTCCACACCACACAAGGTCTGCTTCTACCTACACTGCCCTCTACATCACTTTCACACACTTTCTTTGTCATCCAGTCTATGTGCATTCTTTATATATGCCCATACTATCTCAGTATATTCTTCTTTATCCACTCAACAATTCCACACCTCAGTCGATAAAAACAAAAATTTAAAAATGCAGTAATTTATCAACAAAATGACGTTTCTTCACCTCTTATAACAAAATTAAGAACTTTCATATTAAAGAGAACTACTGTGAAGGTGTAACTTACAGGTGAGAAAAATTACGGATGTCACTGATTATCTATATTTACAGGTTCCAGATTGACAAGATCATCACCGACAACTACTCAGATAATTTTTTATATCAATTTTCAATTATAGTCACATTATTCCTTCAACAGTTGAATCAACTCTATATCTATAGAAAGTTCCATTTCCCCCAAACAGTTTTTACAATACACAGCTTTAAAAGCTTTTGCATACAGCTATAGTGCGAGAGACAGTACAGTACCGGTATGTGAAAAATTAAGGAACATTATTGTACTGGATAATATCTGAATTATCCTCAGGTTCAAAATGTAATAACATTCTACCTATCAGTCACGTGACAATATATACAAGCACTGATCCCTTCAACTTAAAAGTGAAATCTAGTCCACTAACTTTACCTAAGTCATACAGTATACTATGGTCAAGTACACTTACATATTTAAAGAAAGAAGCTAAAAGTAATCAAAAATCCAAAAAAATTATAAACCTTACAGAATATCCACATTAATGCCTATTCCAAAACTGTAAGTTATAATAATTTTACTTGAACACTGATATACATCAGTATTAATGAGGGACTTGTGAAGCTGCCGACCGCTAGAGGCCACCACTCTTAACAGCTTCTCTGCCCCGAGTAAGTGTTAAATTACTAAGATTTTGCTTTGCTGATGTGAGAACCTGTGTGGCGAAATACCATCATACACTGATGAAGTAATGAAAAAGCTTTGTATCAAAAATATAACAGAGGAGAAAACATTGCTCTCATTGTTCTATTTCCCCAAAAGCCCAAATTTTGAAAACCTGGCACTTACATATTTCTTTTTGTCATTTTTAACGAAGCTGCTACAAAGCTGAGTTAAATTTTGTCTCTTGAAATTTATACTGCAGTTTTAGCCATGCACTTGTTTTGTGTCACTCTCTCTTTTGGTGGAAATTTAATGATGATGTATTAAATTATTCTATCAGCCACCTGAGCTCAGAGACAATCCCTGTTCCAAGATCTGATAATGACTTATTTCCAAGCAGTGGTAGTGCATTTTCCTACGAGGATAAGTCAACTCAAGTCTTGGAACAAGGACTGTCTCTGAGCTCAGATGGCTCATGCAGAATAATTTATTACATCACCATTATATTTCTGCCAAAGGAGGGACTAACACAAACAAAACAAGTGGTTGGCTAAAACTACAGTTTAAATTGAACATTATGGGAGGCAAGATTTAACTGAGCTTTGTAGCAGCTTCATTAAAAACAACAAAAAGAATTATATAAGTGCCAGACTTTCAAAATTTGGGCTTCATTTTCTGGGAAATAAAATGAAGAGAGCAATGTACTCTCTTTTGTTGTTTTTGTTACAAAGCTTTTTCAAAATAGTATGATGGTATTTTGCCACACAGGTTCTCATATAAAAAAAAAAAATCATGGTAACTGAACACGTACTCAGGGCGGAGAAGCTGTTAAACAGTGAGAAACATCTGGTGGCGGACGACTTCCACAAGTTCCCCATTACAGTTTTATTTTTTTCCGCACACTTCCATCTCATTGTCTCAAACTTTAAAAGTGGAATGAACTTAAGATTTAAACCAAGCAATACAGTACCTCTAGGTCCTGACTACCACCAGCTTTAAAAGGTTTTGTCAGAGATCAACCTGTGTGAGGCCTAGTCTGACACATTCATTTGTACTACATTAGATAATCTTTTATGAGGGAGGGGGTGGGGGTGGTGCTGATAGCAGAGCTCCCAGGTCAACGCCACCTGGCCCTCTCGGCCCAGGGCCTCCAGGGCCTCCAGGACCTCCAGGACCTCCAGGGCCACCTGGTCCACCTGGTCCACCTGGAGGTGGTGGTGGTGGTCCAACAGGCTGTGGGGGACCATTCCAGCCCCAGCCAGGTGGGGGACCAACGGGACGAGGTGGAGGCACTGGACCCGGTGGCGGACAGCCCATGCCTGGTGGCCCATGATGTGGCCCAGGTGGTGGTCCTTGCCAATGGTTCATCTGTGGTGGGGGTCCATGAGGAGGTCCACCATGGGGCCCACCATGAGGCCCACCATGGGGACCACCATGTGGACCTCCATGTGGTCCATTATGAGGCCCTACATGGGGCCCATGATTTCCAGGACCTTGAGGACCCTGAGGACCTCCAGGGGGTCCAGGTGGTGCCTGACCCATCCAGCTTGGCTGCTGCTGTTGCTGCTGCTGGCCATTTTGAGTAGTAGGTGGTGGAGGGGGAGGAGGAGCCTGCAAAAGATTTGGTGGTGGGACTCCCTGGAAGCTATTTGGTCCTTGTTGCTGTGTCTGCTGCTGTTGCTGTTGCTGCTGCTGCTGCTGCTGCTGCTGTTGCTGTTGCTGCCATGGCATACCAGGTGGTGGCTGATTAAGATTGGGGGGACCAGTGTTACCTCCAAGCAAAGGCCGTGGCCCTCCTTGATTTCCCATTTGGTTAGCATTCCATGAATTTTGTTGATTCATACCCCCTTGATTCTGGTTATTACCGCTAAACTGGTTAGCAAGAGGCTGTGGTTCTGAACGTGGTGGTGGTCCCATAAGAGGACGGGGTGCAGCCTGAGGACGATCGAATAGACTCCTTGGTGCTGGGGCAGTTGTCGGGCGAGCTGGATTCCTATCATTGTTCTGAGGTGGGGGCGGCCCCTCTCCAAGCTCTGCCATCAAAGACATGTACTCCTCATCAATCTTCTGTCGGTCAACAGTGGTGGGAGCACCCGGGCCACGCCGCTGCCGACAATCCTTGGCAATGTGACCTGTCCCTCCACAGCTGGTGCAAACAACGTTGTTTGTCACATTGGGCTTGTCCGGGCACTGGAACCAAGTACAGGATTATAATACTATACTCCAACACTGCAACTCAAAATCTGCATGTTCAAGCATACTGCTTAAACTCTCATTTCTATGCATTTTAAACACTTAAACAGTTAAATCCACATGCAGGAAGCATATTACTGAATGAGGTGCAAATTACCTGGAAATGCCTGAAAACTGTACATTTAAGTAAATGTAGTCATATTAATTTATCTCATCCAACCAGTATTTCAAAATTATTCTGTTTGAGGATACTTTCCTCTATTTAATACTTTTATTATGTTACAATAATTACTGAATATAAATAAATACCGGTATATACAGTACATATAAGGATGACACAAAGTAGGGACTCAGTTTATTTCAACATTTCCTTAAAGCTAGAAAGAGTGCAACCAAAATTCACCTGAGTACACACAAAAAAGAAAAACCTGAGAAGAGAATAGTACTACCTAAATCCTATGTAGTGGACAATGTTTCCCCCTGAATGAATATGGCACAAATACAGGTGGTTAGAGCAGGAAGTATGACTGTGGGTAGCTTAGTAAGAGAAAATGACAAATTCATAAAATGAACAAATGAGGCAGGTGTGTATAAAATTCCCTGCAAAGATTGTGACAAGGTATATGTGGGAGAGACTTTCAAAGGGTTGAATAAAAGGCTAAAGGAACATTAATATGATTATGAGAGCGTTTAATCTCAAAATGCGATTGTACAACACAGATTAGATACTGGACATGGAACAATGTGGAATAAGGCTACATTTGTGTTACATGAAAGAAATATAACAAAACGCAGATGTCTCAAGTCTGCCCATACTGCTGTATCGATTAACCAGAATACAGGATTTTATACACTGGCCAAATCTTTAGCCTACCTTTTAACGAGTGGAAGACCTAAAGTACGGTAGTTTGTTCTAGTTGAGCATCACATCACTATCCTGGAGCTGTGAGGCCTACTTAAGTCGCTGAGTGTAAACACTGGATGCCATTCTTGAAGAAGCCAGTCTTGGCAGAACGTTGAAATAAACTGGGTCCTTACTCTGCACTTTGTGTCATGTTCATCAGAGTTGTCGCTGCCTACACTGAATTCACCACAAATATATACATATATATATATATCACCATCATCATCAGCCGGACCTCCTTTCCCACCCAAGGGCAGGGCGAGGAGTAGCAATGTCCAGACAGCACAAACTTGCCCAATCCAATAGGCCACACTTCCATTCACTCATCATTCAAGCCCCCAGAATCCTGGCTCTACCGGATATGTCAAAAACATTCACCACATTCTGCGGCTTCACACAAACGTATCCGATTGAGTCAATCCGGACGCTGCCATGCTCACAAGGGGTGCCAAAATCCCTGATCATGCACTTCTCCTCACAACATTCATCCAGCCAGCTCGATCTCGTCACTTCCCTAGCCTCGCCGACTTCCAAACCTCTCTTTCTCAAACACTCATCCACCATATCTCTCCACCTTCTCCTTGGCCTACCTTGCCTCCTCCCTCCTTCAATTTCACTCAGGTATACTTTTTTCACCACTCTATTGTTATCCATTCTTTCCACACAACCATACCATCTCAGGACACTCTCTTCGATTCTGGTGTCCACCGACTTCCTCACTCCACACCTTTCACGAATCACATTATTTCGTATCCTATTTACCCTCTGTACTCCACATACATTCCTCAGCATTCCCATCTCCAATGCTCTTACTCTTGACTTTTCATTTTCATGCCACACCATAGTCTCAAACCCATATGTTAAAGATGGCACTAACACTCCCTCATGTAAGTCTTGTGCAGCTGTAACACCCAAGCCTCTGTGTCTTATTAAGGCTTTCATTGCACCAGCTACTTTTCTTCCTTGTGTCACTCTACTTTCAACTTCTTTTGCACATTTTCCTCTCTTTTCTATCACTGTACCCAAGTATTTGAACTCTTTCACCAATTCCAGTCTCTCTCCATTCACTGTGACATCACACTGGGAGTCACCTTCTCGCTCAATAACCACCACTTTACTCTTCTCTACATTTTCTCTCAAGGCACGACACTCACAGACATCAGCAAAACTCTGCACTAGCCTACCAAGTTCTTGCCCAGTACTTGCAAGCAGTACTGCATCATCAGCATACAACATATCTGAGATACTCCATCTATCACCATTCACTACCAACACCATCCCTCTCTCCATTACTCGTGTTTTTACTTCTCTCATCATCCGATCCATATATATATTGAACAACCATGGGGACATCACACAACCTTGTCACACGCCCACACCGATCGTGAACCATTCACTCAGATGCCCATTAACCCTTACACATGCTCACACCAATCGTGAACCATTTACTTAGATGCCCATTAAACCTTACACATGCTTCGCTACCATCATAAAAACTCTTGACAGCACCTAGCATTTTTTTTTTTTTTTTTTTCTTTTTTTTTTTAAAGAACAGAGGAAGGAAAAACAAATGAATAAAAAAATAAATAATCCATACACCAGATTACTAGTGTCCTCTGTTCATAAAATATCTGTAACAGTTAGACTTGAACAGCTGTGGGTTGAAATTTGGAGGGAAACAACTCTGGGGAAGCGAGTTTCAGAGAGATGCAGTTCAGGGAATGAAAGAATTCTGACAGGCCGAAGTTCTGCAATATGGCTGAGTGACATTCCAGTCATAAGCCAGACGCCCGTGTAGCACAAGGGAAGGCATGGAGAGGTGGCACCATGGACGCAACTTCGTCTGAGCATTTGCTATAAAAATATCTGTAAAATAATGAAAGGGACGCAACATTCCTTCTTACTTGCAGGGGAGGTAGTTTATTTGTAATGGCAGGGTTGTTAATAATTCTAACAGCTTAGTTCTGAATTTTGTCTAGTTGTTTTAATGCAACCTCTCCACATCCATTCCACAAGGGTGAGCAATGTTCAAGCTGAGAGTGCACATGACTCTTATAAATTATTGCCAACTGCTCATCAGTGAAGAAGTTATGGACTCTGTACAATAATCCAAGGTTTTTTGAGGCGGTTTTAGCAAGTGATCTAACATAAGAGGTCCAGCTGAGGGCATTGTTAAGTGAGATGCCAAGAATTTCAATACTTTTGGAGATGGGAATATCAGCAGCACTGAAGGTAATGTACAAATCTGGCAATATCTATCTATTAGTAAACTGTATATACAGTAGAACCTCTTTGGTCTGGACCCCTTTAATCCGGATTTCTGTTAATTCGGACAAAATTTAAAAATAATAAGCTCCAAAAATATGTTGAATGTAATTCTAAAGTCATTTTCAGTATCGGCGCAGAAAGCTATTGTCATTCATTTAGTCTCAGATCACGCTAGGTCGCAACATGGGCGCCTGTTTAAACACACGCTAGCATTCGTTCCATCAACTAGTTCACCAACCATTTATATTTTTATGCTGATTCCAAAAGTTAATCCTCCTTACCATGCCCCTTAATGCAAGTGTAGCTTCTGCACTGAATAAAGGTATTAAAAGGAGGAGTTTGCTTACACAAAAATGGGTCAGAATATTCTGCAGTGTTTAGTGATTATTGTAAGTTATTTTTTGTACTTAAATGTGCTTTACTTGTACATCAAACATTAGCTTCTTGCCATATGGCGTTATCAGTATGCCAAAGATGACAATGTATTTTAAGCCTACATAAGTTTTATTCTTATTCCAAATATTACAGTTAATTATTATTATTATTTTTTTTTTGCCTACACGGGCCTTAGTCACTTACTACAATTTAAAATATAGGCTAGTTTCTTGTCATGGCCTTACCTGTAAATTAAGCAATACAAAACTATCGTACATGATTAGTTTGGTTATTTTAGTATCCTTTCATTTTTTGCAGTTACGTAGGGTTGACATATGCCACATATGTTAATAATTAACAAACATACCATATGTAGATAGTTTTTGGTATGAACTGGAGATTACCCTGATGGTCCAGCCAATCTGCTAATTCGGACAACCTTTCCCCCCATATAGTCCGAATGAGAGAGGCTCTACTGAATTTAGTTTTACTAGCATTAAATGAGACAAGGTTGTTTTGTCCCCATTCACTGATCGTAGATAGGTCTTGATTTATGGAGATGGCTGTACTGAGTTCAGAGGTACAGATATTAGACTTTGTAAATGGGTGTCTGAGTGTGAATGAACTATGCAGTGTTGAGTCATCTGCGTATGAGTGGATGGGATTGTGGGTGACATAAGAGATCATTAATATGAACCAGGAATAGGGTTGGCACCAGAACTGACCCCTGCGGCACGCCGGCGTCAACTGAGTGAAAATTGGAATATACATCATCTACTTTTACTCTTATTTTCCTGTCACTAAGATATGAAGAAATCAAAGGAACAAAAGATGTTAGTCCATAGCAAGGGGGTTTGGACTGCAGGGAACGGTGCCATACTCTGTCGAAAGCTTTAGAAATATCAAGAGCTACTGCATGAGTTTCTCCATGTAGATCAATTGATTGATGGATGGTATGAGTTAGGAGACTGAGTATGTCAATGGTGGATCTTTCGTGGTGAAAACCATATTGTCTATCACTAATTAAGTTGTCGGATTCAAGATGTTTAACAATGTGCTTATTAATTAAAGTTTCAAATACCTTACCAAGAGAAGATGTGACAGCTATTGGTCTGTAATCAGAGGGGTCAGAGGAACTTCCTTTCTTCGGAATTGGGTGGATATTGGCTTCTTTCCATGAATTTGGGAATAAAGAAGTATGTATGCATAGTCTGAATAATTTAGCCAGAACAGAGGCAAGTTCAGGGGAACACTTTTTCAAAACAACTGGCAGAATTCCATCTGGGCCTAGAGCTTTGTTGGTAGGTAAATTGTCTAGGATGGATTTTACATATCTTGTCTGTATTTTGAGTGGGGCAATTTCAGGAGAGTCAAGTTCTAGTACTGGGACATTCTGGCTGGTATCGTCTATGGCAGAGTTTCTGGCAAATGTACTGGCAAAAATATCCGCTTTCCCAAGCGGGTCATTTGGAAAGTTGCCATCTGAAGATTTTAGTGGGGGAATGGAAGATGACTTGTTAAAGTTATTATTGAAAGAATTAAGAGTTGACCAGAATATTCTATTGTCATTAGGGTTGTTAAGTAGTTTTGATGCTTGCTTTTGAAGGAAGTTTGATTTAGCTAGATTTATTACAGCTTTTGCATGATTTCTAGCAATTTTAAATTGAGTGAGTGATTCAGATGTTATTGATTTTAAGTAAGAGTTATATGCTAATGACTTTTGGGCTGTTGCTCTGGCACAGTTGCCATCAAACCATTTTGGAGAGTTTTATCTTTTAGTGAACTGTTGACCTGGTATAAATAAATCCATATCAGCTAGTATTAAGTTGCAAATGTGGGACTGGGTAGAACAGGGATCACTAGAGAAGAAAGAGTACCATGGAATGTCAGCAAGATAATTTCTAAATCCATCCCAGTTTGCCCTATCAAAGTGCCATGCGGTCACCCTGACAGGTTCAGAACGGGGAGGTGTGGAGGGGTTAACTAATGAGGCTTTGATGAGATTGTGGTCAGAAGATACACTGGGTTCCAAAGAAGCACTGGGGCTTACCATCTACACCATACATGCACAAAACTTTCCACAATCCCTCTCTGTCTACTTTGTCGTATGCTTTTTCCAGATCCATGAAAGCCATATACAGCGTGATTCAAAAGAAACGTTACTCTGACTTCAAGTTAGATTTATTAATTGTACATTGTGTCTCCAAGGCTGTTTAATATATACATGGATGGGGTTGTAAAGGAGGTGCAAGGTAGGGCAGTGGATGTGGGGGTGGCTCTAATGAATGAGGGTGAGATTTGGAAGATTCCGGTGTTGCTGTTTCCTGATGATACAGTATTGTTGAGTGAAGATGAATGGGAGTTGCAAGGTTTGATGAATGAATTTGGGACAGTGTGTAGGAGGAGGAATCTGAAAGTTAATGTAAACAAAAGTAAAGATATGGTGTTTGAGAGGAATGAAGTCAGAGAGTGTGCAGTGAGGTTGGATGGTGAGGATATGGAGAATGTGAGTGCATTCAAGAACTTGGGTAGTGTGATGAGTAAGGATGGAACTTTGGAGGATGAAGTGCGTGAAAGGGTACAGCAGGGAAGGAAGGTTGTTGGTACACTGAAAGCAGTGATGAGAAATAGGGAGGTGAGTATGGAAGTTAAGAAGTCACTGCATGATAGTACACTGTATTGTGATCCCTACCCTGACGTATGGAAGCGAGGCGTGGACCTTGCAAGAGGGGAACAAGTCAAGAGTGAGAGCAGTGGAAATGAGTTACTTGAGAGGAGCATGTGGAGTGATGTGCTGGGACAGGTTGACGAATGAAGAAGTGAAGGAACGTTGTGGGGTGGATGTGGATGTGGTTGAGAAGATTAGGAGAAATACACTGAGGTGGTTTGGACATGTGAAGAGAATGGAGAATGAAAGACTGACTAAGAGGATGTATGTAGGTGAGGTGGAGGGAGGGAGAGGGAGGAGTAGAACGAGAATGAGGTGGAGGGATGGAGTAAAGAGGTATATGAGGGAGGGGGGGGTGAGTTGGGGGGAGGGTAGTCAAATGGTGGGTGACAGAGCGACTTGGAGGAGTTTCGTCTGTGGCCACCCTTTGCGGGATTAGGGCGTCGGGCTATAGGTAGATAGATAGAAAGATAGACATTATGTGCTGTACATAATCATTTTTGACATTACATACTGTACATATGTACATGGTTTACATGGCAAAAACAGTTGATAATCAAAGAATATGTTGGAAGTGTGCCCCATCTTCATGGATACAAGCACGTACCCATTTTACCATATTAGCAGACATTTTACGCAGGGTTGCAACATTTATGTTTGCTATTGCATTTTCAATTTGGACCCTCACTTCATCTAATGTGTGTGGGTTTTCCTTATAGACCACGCCTTTCAGGTATGCTCATAGAAAATAATCGGCAGATGTTAGGTCTGGTGATCTTGGAGGCCACAAGTTTTTTGAACCTGGTGTGCTGTAAGTCGGAGGCATGTGGTGGGTCCAATTTTCTTTACAACAACCGAGACTAGTGCTGTATATCGGAATCTTATTATGCAGTTTGTGGCACTTCTTAATGAAGATGAACATTTCTGCTGGTTTCAGCAAGACGGTGCTACATCCCACATATCAAATGAAACGATGGCATTCTTGCAGGAATTTTTCGAAGACCGATTCATCTCCAAAAACTTGTGGCCTCCAAGATCACCCGACCTAATATCTGTCGATTATTTTCTATGGGGATACCTGAAAGGCGAGGTCTATAAGGAAAACCCATACACATTTGATGAACTGAAAGCCCAAATTGAAAATGCAATAGCAAACATAAATGTTGCAACCCTGCGTAAAGTGTCTGCTAATGTGGTAAAATGGGTACGTGCATGCACCCATGGTGATGGGGCACACTTCCAACATACCAGTATGCTTTGATTATCAACTGGAAGAAGAGCATAAGACAGTATGGATCAGTTGGGTCAAGGATTGTGTGGGTAAAGTTGAAAGTTGGAATACAAATGTGGGCGATTGTGTGTGTGTATGCGCCAACGCAAGATCGTGCAAGAAGAGTGAGAGAAGAGTTCTGGACAAATGTAGAAGTGTGCATGGAAAAGTTTGGAAGGAATGAGAGAGTGTTTTTGATTGGTGATATGAATGGTAAAGTTGGGAATGCGAAGGTGGATGGAATAGTTGGTGAGTGGGGTGTGCCTGCTGAGATAGATGAGAATAGGAGTGCATTAGTGGAATTTGTGCTGGGAGGGGGTTGGTGGTAGCCAATACCCTCTTCAGGCATAAAATGATCCACAGGTATACATGGCGAGTGATGAGAAGGGTGGGTGGTGAACTGAATGAAAGGAAGGCAATGACTGATCATGTGTGTGCGGATGAAACGATGCGAAGATGTGTAATGGATGCAAGAGTTTATAGAGGTTGGGGGAGTGGACTTTCTGACCACTACTTGGTGGTGGCCAGAATCAAGGTCCAATTAGAATGGAGAAATAGAAGAAGGGAAAGACGAGAGGAAGGAGTAGTTGCAAGGAGAGTGGAAAGGTTACAAGAGGATGAGAAAAAGGCAGAGTATAAGAGAGAAGTGGAGGAACGATTGGGCAAATATGAATTGGAGCAGATGGGAGACGTGGAAGGTGTGTGTAGCATATTTACAGAAGAAATATGTGCAGCATGTGATGTGGTGTGTGGAAGGAAGAGAAGACGGAGGGGGGGTGCAACGAACAGCGTGGTGGACTGAAGAGGTGAAACAGGCTGTGGCACAAAAGAAGAAAGCATACAATGAATGGATGAGAAATAGGGGCGTGGAAGAAGTTGAGAGGCGGAAGAGAGAGTTATATGTAGAAAGAAAGAGAGATGAAAAAATTAGTAAGAGAGAGTAAGAAGAGAGTGGATGAGGAATTTGGAAGGAATTTGAGTGTAAAGTGGAGGGACTGTAAGAAAATGTTCTGGAAAGAGGTGAAAAGAGTAAGACAGGGTGGAAGTGAAGTTAGCAGGGGAGTGAAAGATAAAAATGGTAGATTACTAGTGGAGAAGGGAGAAAAAGTGGGCAGATGGAGAGAACACTTTAAGGAATTGTTGAACGCAGAGGATGGAAGTAATGCGAGTATAAGTGGCTGGGGAATGGCTGGGAGAAGGAGGGAGGTGAGAAGACAGGAAGAAATCAGTAGGATAGAAGTTGTGGAAGTAATGATGAAAGTTAAATCTGGGAAAGCCCCAGGAATTGATGAAGTGTGTGGTGAAATGCTGAAGCATGGGGGAGAGATAGTAGTAGAATGGATGTGGAAGATGTGCAGATTAGCCTGGGAGGAAGGTAGAGTCCCGGAGGATTGGAAGTCAGGTATAATTATTCCCTTGTACAAAGGAAAAGGGGAAAAAGAAGTGTGTGGTAATCATAGGGGCATTTGTCTTCTTAGTATAATAGGAAAAGTGTATGGTACGATACTTATTGACAGAGTTAGAGAAAGAACAAAGAAATTAGTTGGAGAAGAACAGGGAGGCTTTAGGAAGGGAAGAGGTTGTGTAGATCAGATATTCATTCTTAGATCTTTAGTGGAAAAGTTTCTAGAGAAGGGAAAGAAGTTGTATGCGGCTTTCATGGATTTGGAGAAAGCATATGACAGGGTGGATAGACAAGGATTGTGGAAAGTGTTAAGAATATATGGAGTAGATGGGAAGTTGTTGAATGCTGTGAAGAGTATGTACGATGGTTCGAAGGCTGCAGTGCGTGTGGATGGTGAACTAAGTGAATTTTTCTCTTTGAAAGTTGGGTTGAAACAGGGATGTGTCATGTCTCCATGGTTGTTCAATCTGTACATGGATGGGGTAATAAAAGAGGTACAAGGTAGGGTAGTGGATGTTGGAGTGGCCCTGGTGAGAGAGGATAGTGTTTGGAAACTCCCTGTACTGTTGTTTGCAGATGATACTGTGTTGTTGAGTGAAGACGAAGGGGAGCTGCAAGGCTTGGTGGATGAGTTTGGGAGTGTGTGTAAGAAAAGGAATCTGAAGGTGAATGTAGGGAAGAGTAAAGTGATGGTCTTTGAGAGAGGTGAAGTCAGTGAATGTACAGCGAGGTTGGATGGTGAGGAATTGGAAAATGTGAGTACGTTTAAGTACTTGGGTAGTGTGATGAGTAAGGATAGAGGTTTGGAGGGTGAAGTGCTTGAAAGGGTAAAGCAGGGAAGAAAGGTTGCTGGTTCTTTGAAAGCAGTGATAAGAAACAGGGAAGTGAGCATGGAAGTGAAAAAGTTACTACATGACAGTATTGTGATACCAACTCTAACGTACGGAAGTGAAGCTTGGACGTTGTTGGAAGGACACAAGTCAAGAGTGAGAGCAGTGGAAATAAGTTATTTAAGAGGAGCCTGTGGAGTCACATGGAGAGATAGGCTGACGAATGAGGATATAAAGGAACGTTGTGGTGTTGATGTGGATGTGATAGGGAGCGTTATCAGGAACACACTGAGGTGGTTTGGCCATGTGGAGAGGATGGAGGGTGAAAGACTGACGAAGAGAGTGTATGTGAGTGAGGTGGAGGGGGGAAGAGGGAGGGGGAGGCCGAGGATGAGATGGAGGGATGGGGTGGAGAGGTATATGAGAGAGGGGGGTGTGAGTTTGGAGCAGGGCAGTGAAATGGCGGGGGACAGGGCGACTTGAAGGCGATTTGTTTGTGGCCACCCCAAACGGGATTGAGGCGTCTGGCAATAGATAGATAGATAGATTTTGCCATGTAAACCATGTACATATGTACAGTATGTAAAGTCAAAAATATTTATGTACAGCACACAATGTACAATTAATAAATCTAACTTGAAGTCAGAGTACCGTTTCTTTTGAATCACCCTGTATATACATGTAAGCCCTTAATTCACGCGAGGGTTAGGTTCCCAGACCCTTCGCGTATGTGGTAATTTTGCGTATATGTTCTGCCCTTGTGTGCACATAATTACGCATGTCTATACGTATATTACATCTGAATAATACTGTTTATGCACTACATACACCTTATAAACTAGCATAAAGTATTAAAAACAACAAAAATGTAACAAATTTAAAAGTGAAACCTGACAAGCACAGGCGTAGGTGGAGACACTTCAGCAGTCTGGTGCACTAGCCCTCACTGCCTCCTGTATGCTACATTCTGCCTTCTTTATTGTATGAATAGTTGACTCATTCACCCCAAACATGCGGTTACAATTCACAGGCGTAGGTGGACACTCTTTAGCAGTCTGGTGCACTAGCCTTTCTCCCGTATGCTACATTCTCCTTCTTTATTGTATGAACAGTTGACTCACCCCAAACATATGGTTCTGAGACAATTCACCATCAAGTCAATTCACCATCAAAACATGGACAGTTCCCCGTCATTCTATTAATATACTTATTATTGATTAATTAATTCTTTAATAACTAATTTTCAGGGGGATTTTATAACTCATATAAGTAAAAAACTAGTGTACTGTACTTGCTAAATAAACTGGTATGTAAAAAAATGACGGGGAATTGTCCTGACAGAGAATTGTCGCCGACATTCCTCCCTGAAGTTTGTCCAACACTTTAACTTTCTCTGTCAGCAACATTACTTTACAAGTCAGTTTTGGTGTGTTACCACATGCATCACTAGCACTACGCTTATGCCCCATGTTGACAGACGAGGCAAGCAATTACTGGAAGGCAGAAAAATAAGCCACAAATAACGATTTGCAAGTCATGCACGGTTCGACCGTTCGGCTCCCACACACACATACACACACACACACACATACATATATGTGTGCACACGGGCAGCAGGTAGGCATTTTTTATACTTTATTTATTTCTCTTGTATATTGAAATTACTTATTTGAATACTATAATTTTGTTTTAATTATTGTAAGAAAAATTCGTGGATAACCGAAATCGCGTGAAAAAAGTTTGCGTGAATTAAGGGATAACCTGTATATATATGTATATATATATATATATATATATATATATATATATATGTGGTAGGTGGGGGCACTCACCATCCACTCACTCAATGTAGTGCTGCTCTCAGGTGTCTGCCCTTCCTCTTCTCCATCCCTCTTTCCTTCCATCTTCTTCTGTCTTTCCTTCATTCATTCCTCGTCCTTCTGCCTGTGGGTGACTTTACACTGAGTGACAAGCCAAATGGTTCCCTGTACACCAGGAAACCATTTACTATGCTGGGTGGTAACCATATAACCAAATTTTGGCACCTGGTGATTTAATGGGTAATTATTGTGCTCCAGTCGGATTGAGCTGGTGAAGGTTTATATCCAAGGGGTGGTTGGGGTTTATTGCTCATGTAATGCCACTCAGGGATGAGTGAGGCTGGTCACTCTCATCTTAACAGGACCAACTTGCCTAGTTCTAGGCTCCTATGCTTCTCATGGGGCAACATAGGATTGGATGATGAATGAATGAAAAATTTATATATACATACACACACACACACACACACACATATATATATATATATATATATATATATATATATATATATATATATATATATGGACTATATAAGGCATTTCATGTAACTCACCTGCCAGGACTTGTGGGCATTGGAGCCACAGTTAGAACACCGAGGGCCATCATTTTCTCGCAAAGTTCCATTAAGTAATGCAAGTTCCCTTAGCTGCATCCTCCTCAGATCATTTTGGCCCTCTGGCACCTCTACACCCTGCCGAATGATTTCCTTGATCTGGAAAATATCAAAATAATTAATAGAAGTTGTATTAGTGTAGTTTTTGGTTAGTGCAAGTCATCAGTCATAAAACTACCTAGTCATTTGTCATAAAACTACCAACTGTAGCACTACAGTTTTTAACTAGGCAGTTGATGGATGACATAAGATAAGCACATCTATCTATATATACATACTGTATATACAGTATATACATGAAGAGTGGGATAAAAATTCCTGGAATAGATCAATAGTGTGAGAAAAAGAAATAGTTCCTCACTGCGCCAGCAGACACCACTTGCTTGCAGTCTGGGGAATTATTCTGCCACATGGCAATGCACTGAGAGGGCCAAGTCTGTATTTCTGGCATTTTTTCTTGGTTTGTGCATGCTGCATCTATGATTTTTGTTCTCAAACCACTATGGCAGACCTGTATGAGCAAAGAGTGCATAAGGATTCCCCCCCCCCCCTTCAAGAAAACTGCAGCTGAGGCACTGACAATGCTTGAGCAAGTTTTCAAGGAGCAGACTATGAGAAAAAACACACACACACACACACACCAAATGGTGCACACACTGAAAGAAAGACAACATGTCAATTCAAGATTCTCCACATCCTGGACATCCTTCGACCTCTCAAACAGATGAAAACAGAAAATTTCATGGGCAATCTTGAAAGATTATTATCGCACCACTGATGAACTAATGGAGGCCATAGGCATTTCTTGGAGTTCAATCCAAGAGATACTGACACAAGATCTTGGTATGCGCCAAGTCTTCGTAAACTTTGTCCCCCATCTTCTAATGGAAGGTCAAAAAACAAATCATGTGAACGTGTGTCAGGACTTAATAGAAAACTTGAGAAATGACCAAGAATTTCCTTCAAAAGTCATTACAGGCAACGAGACCTGGGTTCATGAGTATGACCCCCAAACCAAGCCGCAATCCAGTCAGTGGAAGACACCAACATCTCCATGACTCTAAAAAGTGTGTAACAACAAGTCCATCAAGACAATGCTGATCTTGTTTTTACACAATGAGGGATATGTTCATAAAAAATCTGTTCACCGTGGACAGACTGTGAACGGGAGTTTTATTGTACAATGCTGAGGTGTCTAAGGGACAGAATCTGGCACAAACATACATAGAAGTGGTGCACCCAGAAATGGTCCTTCCATCACGACAACGCCCGATCACACACCGCATTGTCGCGTCAGTTATTCTGGGTCAAAAACAACGTCAATGTTGCCTCACAACCCCCGTAGTAGCCAGATCTCACTCCATGGTTGTTCAATCTGTACATGGATGGGGTAATAAAAGAGGTACAAGGTAGGGTAGTGGATGTTGGAGTGGCCCTGGTGGGAGAGGATAGTGTTTGGAAACTCCCTGTACTGTTGTTTGCAGATGATACTGTGTTGTTGAGTGAAGACAAAGGGAAGCTGCAAGGCTTGGTGGATGAGTTTGGGAGAGTGTGTAAGAAATGGAACCTAAAGGTGAATGTAGGGAAGAGTAAAGTGATGGTCTTTGAGAGAGGTGAAGTCAGTGAATGTACAGCGAGGTTGGATGGTGAGGAATTGGAAAATGTGAGTATGTTTAAGTACTTGGGTGGTGTGATGAGTTAGGATGGAGGTTTGGAGGGTGAAGTACTTGAAAGGGTACAGCAGGGAAGAAAGGTTGCTGGTTCTTTGAAAGCAGTGATAAGAAACAGGGAAGTGAGCATGGAAGTGAAAAAGTTACTACATGACAGTATTGTGATACCAACTCTAACGTACGGAAGTGAAGCTTGGACGTTGTTGGAAGGACACAAGTCAATAGTGAGAGCAGTGGAAATAAGTTATTTAAGAGGAGCCTGTGGAGTCACATGGAGAGACAGGCTGACGAATGAGGATATAAAGGAGTGTTGTGATGTGGATGTGATAGGAAGCGTTATGAGGAACACACTTAGGTGGTTTGGCCATGTGGAGAGGATGGAGGGTGAAAGACTGACGAAGAGAGTGTATGTGAGTGAGGTGGAGGCCGAGGATGAAATGGAGGGATGGGGTGGAGAGGTATATGAGAGAGGGGGGTGTGAGTTTGGAGCAGGGCAGTGAAATGGCGGGGGACAGGGCGACTTGGAGCCGATTTGTTTGTGGCCACCCCAAAGGGGATTGAGGCGTCTGGCAATAGATAGATAGATAGATAGATAGATATAAATAAATATAATATAAATATATATATATATAAAAAGTGAGTTTTATGCCAGGTACCCCTTTTTTGGATAAGGGCTAAGGCATTGCCCCTGGGTAGAGGACTTTGGTTTGGAGCGTGTAGCATTTTATGACCGGATGCCCTTCCTGATGTCTACCAATGACCCTTGGGTGGATTCGATCCTCCGACCCTTCGGTCAGAGTGGAGCGCTCTAACCCACTGAGCCACGGCTGCTACATAGATATATATATATATATATATATATATATGTATACAGTATATATATATATATATATATATATATATATATATATATATATATATATATATATATATATATATATATATATATATATATATATATATATATATATATATATATATATATATATATATATATATATATATATATATATATATATATATATATATACCAGTATATACCGGTATATATATACCTGTATATACAGTGGGCTCGCCTACTGCATGAGCTCATACTGCGCCAATCACATTGTGCACGGGTGACCAAAAATTATTACCAAAAACCTTGACTGCGCTAGTTTACCTCACAGAACGCAAGGTAGAGGCAAGGAGTGGCTCAAAAACGCCATTTTCCATTAGTACGCGACCCCCACCCCCACACAATGCGCCAATAGTGACCTAGAGGCTCGTGGGGAAGGTGCTCAAAAGGAGTCTACAGTAAGATCTCACAAATGACAACTTTGACAATAACATTTTCGGCAATAACAGTAAGATTCCCAGTTTCTATAATAAAGACTGTTATTTCGTGAATACCAAGTTGTTATACTGCCAATACGTCCATAACAAGATGAGGAATGAAACAAACATGCAAGAAGAGATGAAGGAAATTGCCGAAGATGTGAGCAGCAGCGAGGAGGAGAGGGAGGATCCTCCCCTCACCACCTCCCCTGACTTGCCCGCTGCCATCCCCTCCTCCTCCTCCACTGCCCCATCTGACTCACCAGCAGCCTCCCCCTCCACCTCCATAGCCCCACCTGACTGACCTGCTTCACCTGGCATAACTGCAACTCCCACCATAATGACCGTTGCTGCATTCTGGAAGAAATGTAACATTTGACAGGCCGTAAATTTCTTCGTCAAAGCCTGGAATAATACAACGCTGGCAACCATTAAACAAGTGTGGTGCGGCTGAGGTGGTGGTGGAGGTACTCTAAGTGTGTTGCCGTGCCTCGGAGCCCCTGTTATCAAAGTCCATCAGGCCTGTTGTCTACTGTTGTTAAGGTGACTGCCCATATTTTTGTTATTGTAGCTATATCTGCAGTACAATGTCTGAAAAATTTGACCTTTATTATGTCTCTAAGGGCCAAAAAAGGTCCAGGTATGAGAGGGTACTGCCCATATGTAATTTTTCCCATAAGATTATGTATTCTCAGTGCACGAATTCACACTGCGCCAGGTCGTGGACCACCCAATCTCTCGTGCACTGTGCGAGCCCACTGTATATATGTATATACAGTATATACCACTCACTCAATGTAATGCTGCTCTCGGGTGTCTGCCCTGTCCTCTCCTCCATCCTTCTTTCCTTCCATCTTCTTCTATCCTTCTTTCCTTCATTCTTTCCTCATCCTTCTGCCTACGGATGACTTTACACTCCCTCTTCCATCTTTCATTCCTTCATTCTTTCCTCTTCCTTCTGCCTGTGGGTGACTCTACACTGAGTGACAAGCCAAATGGTTTCCTGTACACCAGGAAACCATTTATTACGCTGGGTGGTAACCATATAACCAAATTTTGGCGCCTGGTGGTTTAGTGGGTAATTATTGTGCTCCAATCGGATTGAGCCAGTGAAGGCTTATATCCAAGGGGTGGTTGGGGTTTACTGCTCACATAATGCCACTCAGGGATGAGTGAGGTTGGTCACTCTCATCTTAAATGTCAGGACCAACTGCCTAGTCCCTGGCTCCTATGCTCCTCATGGGGCAACGTAGGATTGGATGATGGATGGATGGATGGATATACAGTAATCACTCTAATATCCGGACGCCCAATAACCGAACATCCCCACTAACCGAACCTTATCGTCCTGGGATCAAACATTCCCAAAATGGTCCGAAAATCCAAAAAAATTGGAAAAAAAAACCGATTTTTTGCCGTCCGTAATTTGAACTTGCCGCGCGCGCCGCGTGAGAGCATTGTTTTGGTTCGTCATTCCTCCGACGTCCGATAGAGCGCCGCTGCATCATCCCCACTTCCCGCCTGTCTCTCACCGCGACTGGACCTGCGCTGTTCGTCATGGCTGCCCACGTGCTCGCTTTTGTGGTGGTGCCGTACTTGCTGCAAGGCCTCCTGCTGCTCTCTGCCCTACTCTTAGTGTGTGTGATGATGGCCCCGCCTCCTGAGAAAAGGAAGAGAGTGGTGTTGACTCTGGAGAAGAAACGGGAGATATTGGAGAAGGTTGATGCGGGTTGGTCTTCCTCTCGCATTCTCCGCGAGTTCAACCTGGCCCGGTCGACTTTGTTTGATATCAAGCGTTCCCGAGACAAGCTCATGCAGTACACGGCTGACTTCTCGTCGAGAAGCAAACGCAACGTGGAGAGGAAGGTTATGTTTACTCCCAAGTATGCAGAGATCGACCGCCTCCACGTTGATTTGGTATCGACAGCAACGTGCAGCTGGTGTGATGGTACGTGGAACGGAGCTGAAGGCTGCTGCTGAGAAGTTTGCAAGGCTTCACGACGCCCTAGACTTCAAGGCATCCGAGGGTTGGCTCTTCGCGTTCAAGTTGCGACATGGCCTTACTAACCGTAAAGCACATGGCGAAGCATTGGACGCTAACGAGGATGGAGTGGACGAGTTTCGGCACAAGGTGAAAGGCTTGATCGACAGGGAGGGCCTCACTCGGTCAAGTCTATAACGCTGACGAAACTGGCCTATTCTATCGCTCGGTGCCAACGAAACACTCTCGCCGATGAGACGGAGAAGCGTGTACCTGGCCGCAAGCTTTCTCTAAGGAACGGATATCTGCTTTGTGTTGTGCCAATGCTAACGGCATGCACCGGCTTAAGCCCGTTATTGTTGGCCGTGCAAAGCAGCCTCGGTGCCTTCGTGGGGTGATGGATGTCCTTCCTGTCGTATGGTACCATTCTTTGAAAGCATGGTTCACAGCTGTGATTTTCAAAGACTGGTTTCACCATCACTTCGTCAAGGAGGTCATACATTACCAGACGAAGACACTGGGAATTCCTCGCGACCAGGTAAAGGCTCTCCTTCTCCTCGACAATGCACCTGCCCACCCGTGCGACAAGGACTTGGTTGCTGAGAATGGCCGTATTAGGTGCATGTTTCTGCCACCTAATACGACTGCTCTCATTCAACCAATGGACCAAGGAGTGATCGTGGCAACAAAGCGCCTGTACCGTCGGAAGTTCCTGGACGAGGTGATGGTGGTTCTCGAGGACGAGGACGAGCGCAGGGAAGGACGTGACACTCGAGGCAAGCGGACTTTGGAAAACCTTCGCCGCTACAACATCAAGTCTGCGCTGTACAACTGGGCTAGTGCATGGAAGGAAGTCCCTGTGAAAACTCTTGAAAATGGTTGGTCTCGTCTGCTTCTCGGAACAGATGTGGAGTACGATTTCCTAGGGTTTGACGTGGATGACTTCCATGCACGGCTGCGTACGCACGGCGACGATGTTGATGTGGACGATGTTCGTGAGTGGTTGGACGACGACGAGGGCGATCCTGGGTATCAGACGTTGTCTGATATCGAGATCGCGTCTTCGGTTGCTGGTGTCAGTCCCGAACTTGAAGATTCCGACGACGAAGGCGATGATGATGCAGACTCCGCCCAGCAGGACACTACTCCAGCCATCCCCAAGCTGAGCGCACTCCGGAACATCTAGAGTTCGTCCTAGACTACCTGGAACACCCGGACTGCGACAGGGAGATGGGGCCCTTGGGACTCGTGGAGGAAGTGCGTGCTTTCCGGCAGCGCATCATCAATCGCCAGAATCGTCGGTCCTTGCGTCAGTCAACGATTGACAGTTTTTTCAGGCCCGTGACCCCCGCTGTGCCAAGCCCTGGTTCCACTCCGTTGCCTCCCCAAGACAGGCCCTCATGCTCCGAGCCACAGCCCAGCACATCAGCTACAGTGGAGTCACCGCTCGACGTGAGTTTGCGGCTGTCTTCAGAGTCTTCTGTAGTCGGTACGCCATCACCACTACCCACCGATGCACCCCTTGGACGCCTGCCAGTGATACTCTCGGGCTCTGACAGTGAATAAACAGCAAGAACTTCTCCACTAGACCACACGGGAATTTTGAGTGTTGTGCAGTGAAAAAAACGGTGTGTTGTGTTAAGGTTTTCAAGTTGGGAGAAAAGACTAAGTAGAAAAAGAAATTTAACGTAACTAACCTTCTTTGTTTTGGCTTTGGAAACTTAAAAAAACTTGGGAAAAGTTAATGTGCAACACTTAAATTTAATGGAACATTATTTGGACTAAAGTGAACACTGTGAAAAGAACGGACTTCTGTGTGTTAGTGACTAAGTTCAGTGCAAGACTTCAGGGAGAGTGTAGTGCAAGTGCTTCAGGAAATCGTTCTTACTGTCAGAGTCCGAGAGGAGGCGGTTATTCATCGAGGTGGCCAGGGACTTGCTGTAAGTAGCCAGAATGTTTCATATATATATATATATATATACTATATATATAGATATATATATTGTATTTTTTCCCATACTATACTTACCAGAAAGTGTCATACTGTACTTCTTTCCATACTAAACTTACCTCATGCATGTGCAGTAGGAATGGGTTTTTCAGAGTTCGGTTAGGTTCGGTTAGGTTAGGTTCGGTTAGAGTCCATAAGTACCAGAATGTTTATTAATGTATGAACATACTTCTAAACCCACATTTTATGTGTCTATTGCATTTATTTCAGTCATTTATGTGCCTTATTGGTGTGATTTGGGTGTTAAATAGGTGCTATGCATGTCCGGAGGGAGTTGTATAGGTGTTTCTCTGTGTTAGGGTCCGTAAGTACAAGTCCATAAGCTGGGGCCCAATATCCGGACAAAACCAATATCCGAACCTACCGATGGCTCTATTGATCCGGATATTGGAGTGATTACTGTATATATATATATATATATATATATATATATATATATATACTGTATATACATACAGTAACCCTTCGTTGTACGATACCTCTTTATATGATATTTCGCTTATACGATGTTGACATTTTAGTACCCTACACTCGCTATACAATGGGAACGATCTGCTACAACGATGGATCATCTGCGGCTCAGTGAACAGCGAACGCAACACAAACGTCCCCACACGGTCAGCGCTGGACAACACACACCCGTCCACCGGTCCAGCCTCATCAGACAGCCCTGCCCAGCCAGCCTGCCTTGCCCAGCCAGCCAGTTCTGACAGTGATGAGTGAGGGCTGTGAGGCCTCAAGTCGGGACAATTTGTCGTCAAGTCAATCTGCCGTTACGACAATTCCCCGTCATTTATTTACATATCAGTTTATTTAGCAAGTACACTAGTTTTTTAATTATATGAGTGATAAAAGCGATGGTGGTTTATTGGTTTTATAATAAATGGCATCAAATAATGGGTATTAACCCTCACAATCCCACCGTCGGCATGGTGCTGACAGTACAAAACGTCTCGAATAATCCCAGCAACGTGATGGTGCCGACAGCAAAATTTGAGCGCTGTAGCACATCTCAAACTGCTTTATCTAGCTGATTTTTTGCTATGGAGTAGCTTAATGTATTGGCAACAATGTGTCCAAGCAGTTGTAGTACTGAGTTTGGTTCTGCACGAGTGGGTAAGATCAGTGTGCTACTGTCCGTCAGAGCGTCAGGATGTCGCAAAAATCACACCATTTTTCCACCTCATTGGGCTAGAGGAAGCTGTTGAAATTGTCACATGGACCTTTCTGTCCCTTCATTTAGTGATTCTCCAGAAGAGAAAGACCCTCCCCCGTTCTCTCTCGTCCCGCCCAGCTGGGTGGGAAAACATTGCTCACGGCTTGGGAAACTGGGCTAAAAACATGATGAACGGCCATCCTGCTCTTATTTCTCCTATAAGGAGTACTTTTTTTTTTTTTTTTTTTTGCTTTTCCTTGATTTATATGTCCTTTTGGATTGTTTTATGCAATAAATTTTTTTTCCATTTTTGGTCCGGGATTGGGTGGGTATAAAATTTCAAAAATGCCTGGGATGGTACGGGTTAACTGAAAAAATATAAATACTGTACATTGAAACACGAATCAGTCGATTTATGATCTTTCTTTCATCATTTAACATAAGACTACATACAAGACACTGGCATTTATATAAATGCCTAATAACCTTATGTGAACGATCAACATACTTTGGAATTATACGAATAATCTTCATATTACGTCTATATAAAGGTTTGGGAACAATTCGCCGTAATGTCAATTCACCATCATAACAATAACAAGACAATTTGCCATTAGGACTTTTCGCCATCACTATGATTCCCCGTCGTTTATTTACATATCAGTTTATTTAGCAAGTAAACTAGTTTTTGAAAACTGTACTTGTACCTCTTCAAAGTTGATTTAAAATATACCCAGGATGTTGTAGTACCAATGGAAATTAATGAAGACAGCTATGGGTGATGCTAGAACATAATTCAAAGTCAACTACGGCAAAGTAGAAACAATTATTGTCTAAAAGTGCAACTTATAAATGACATCCAAAGCCTACGTTATTGAATGAACATAGACTTTGATAGATCCCCCCCAAAAATTAGTTATTAAAGTATCAATTAATCAATAACAAGTATATTTATAGAAAGACGGGGAATTGCCCTGACGAGGAATCGTCCATATTTTGATGGAGAATTGTTTAGGAACCACATCAACAACCGTACTTGCTTCAGTAAAGGTAAGAACTACTATATACTGTAGTTTTCATGTTTTTTTCCTCTTTATTCACTATTAATGTTACCCTGAATGTTTAAACATAAGGATATTTCATGTATGTGAGTGCTAAGCTGTGTGTATGTGAGAGTTTAGGCAGGTCTGGGAACATATCCCCATTGACTCCATGTCATAATGGGCTTGCTATACAATGGATCGCTATATGATGGGGTTTTCAGGAACGGAACCCCATCGTATAACGAGAGATTACTGTATATACAGCAAGTCCTCGTATTTGGACGCATTTTACTTCGACGCCTCGTTCTTCGCACAAGAAAAAAGTTTCCAAGTTTTCTCACAATTCGCAAATTTCCCCACAATACGATGCTCCCAACTGCCAACCGACACTCAGTAGACGATGCGTACCAATGCTTACTCTAGGCTCTGTCCATCTTTCTATGCAACAGTTTTCCATGATCTTTATACAGCAGGTCCAGCGGAGCAGTAGATACACGAGTTTGTTATTTGTTTATGATCGTAACGTACGATCTTCAGCTGCGTCATGAATCCACAGCAGGTCCAGCTGGGCAGTAAACACATGCGAGTTTGTTATCGTTTGTGATCGTAACGTACGATCTTCAGCCATGTCGTGCTACTATTTCTTAACAAAGAATCAATACATGTTTTTCATAACACTATTTATTTTTATTCTGATGGACAAATACCTGAAATGGATGTAAAATAAAGCTTATCGATATTTATGGAAGGAAAGAATAATAACCGTCCCAATACAGAGATGGTAGACTCAGCCCACCAATTTTTGATTCCATTTGACTATATTACAGCCTCTCTTCCTTGTGGCAGTGAGTAAAATAATGTTTGTTATAATTTCTCCCTTTTAGTGACAAAGAGGGCACATAAAATGACTGGGGTTTAGTTGACCTACTTTGATGTCGAAAATTAAATAATCTGGTGAAAAGTGGCAGCTTTGCTTTGGTTAGTGACATCAGGAACCAGCCCATCCACTCTCAACACACCTTCGCTTGCCACTCAAGCCAGTCTTAACTTTATTTCTGGTAAGGATTTTTGGTGTTGCAGCTCTTCATAACAGTTTTAATGTCTTTTCAGGCACGTTTATTGTGTTATGCTGTTTTAGCAGTAGCAAACACTCTTCATTTAATTTTGGGTAGGGCCTGTTTGGTGTTATAGCACTTTCTGATAGGGTTGGTACATGTCCCACCAGAAAGCTCCTCTACTTTTCCCATTAATTCTTAACTTCACAATTCGACATTCACGGTTCGCGAGGTTTTGGCAGAACATCCAAGCTGCAAAAAAAGAGGATTTACTGTGTGTATATATATATATATATACCAGTATATACATATATATGTGTGTGTGTGTGTGTGTGTAAAAGGTGCCGGTGCAGTTGTGCGGAAGTGTGAAAACTTAGATGTGTGCAGAAGTGTGGATGCAGACCTCCCATTTGGTGCATGGTTGCCCACCACTGTGCTTAAGTGAGAATGCCTTCACTCAGTGACCAAAAAAATCATGTGGCTTCAATGCCTAGTTAAACAAATGTCCCTCAACTTCCTCCCTAACTCTGAAAAGGATGAGGATGGACTGCTGGAGAAAGGCAACTTAAATGTGGAGTCCACCAAGTTCACATTCAGATGAGCCTGGGATCACAACTACAAAAACCATGGTGGAATGATGTAACAGCCAACAAGTCAAAGTGGAAAAACCAAGGAATTGACCTGATGTGGACTACCATATACACAGGTGGTGATAAAGAACACAAAGTTTCATAATGAGCCTTTATACTGTGCAAAACGAGGGGATTATAAACTATGAAGCTTAACGGGGAAAAACTTATAACTGCATGCCCAAATTGGAAGTCTGGGAGGGGTGGGGGAATAATCCATGAAAGCAATCTTATCTTACCTTGTCAACAGCCTTCTTGACACTCTCTGGGTTGCTAGCAGTGACATAGGCATGAAGAGGTTCATCCTCTCCTGGCATGGGTCCACCATCCTTCCGACCAACCTAGAGGTGGGAGAAAAATCATCATGGGAGTAGACATACCACAATAAGAAAATAATGTACATCACCTACATCCTAAGATTAACCCCTAATGGGCGGCCAATGGACAGCCGACCCCCCCCCCGGGTGGCGGGGTTCGATTGCGGTCTGAGTACCTGTAGGAAAATATTAGCCAAAAATCAGAGATTAACCCTAGAACATTATACTTGGTATGGCAGATAGTACTTACATTCAGCTTTCTACAGAGACAGGTGTTGAGCCTTTGTGGACTACCCAAGGACTTGTGGAGACTTGCAAAGTTTGGTAACAAAATCTTCACTTTCACACCTCCAGCAACCCAGTTTCCCCTCTACCACAGCCTCATTCTGTCACAGTAAACTTTATACTACAATGTACAGGTAGTTTGTACAATAAGCACTGAAAATAAGGCTAAAATCAACGAAGCATACGGCTGACATGCAGCGCGGCGGCGGTCTTCCCGTCACTCAACAAACATTTCCATTTTCACAGCTAAAAACACGTATACTACATTATTTTCAATCATATTACTTCCCAAAAGATCACCACAGCGAGCTTTTTATTCTGCCTTACGCCCGTCACTTTATTCTCGTTCCTGTCGGCCGCTCGCACTGACTCGGAAGAGCTAGAACTCGCCATAATGTCAATTTGAAAGCCTGCGGTAAACTAACGCTAAACAGGGGCAAACCGTGCGAAAAAAAGCTAGTGTGTCAACTGGGGAAACAAGCATTTCCTATTAGCATAAACTGCTTGTGAGAAGAGAGCACAGATTTACAGTTCTGAGCAGTCAGAGCGCTGCCATGTATCACAGCCAGGCTGGCCGGGCCATGGTGGGGAGGGGAGGGGGGAAAAACGTGATACTTGGCAACAACGGAGGTCAGTAGTACAAAGGTAAAGTATGCTAATTGTAGCTAAAGGGTGGTGGTACTGATAGACAATACCAGCTGGAACATCCTTGCCCGCATTTATTCAAAATTAACTTGAATCACAAACGCAACGATCCGCCGTTATGTCCTTTTCGGCGAGCGTCGCAAACGCGACGCCAAGCGTTTTAGGGGTTAAGGAAAGAATACTCTGGGAAATGAATCTACTAGGATAATTACATTTATCACAAGCTTGCACCTTATCTGCACTTACCTACATCCTCTCACGGCATGCAACAGATATCTAACACCATGCACATTATCACCATTTTTGGTATTATCCCTATCCTCCTTTTAGCATGGGTTATACAAGCTCACCTAATAGCACTCCTCCACTTTGCTCAGTTCGGTGCCAGCACTCTAGTAATACCTCTATATCTATGGTCAGTACACACCACTTCATTTCATTTCTCCCTCAGTCCACCTACTAAGGTCAGTACACACCACTTCATCCCATGTCTTCCTAAGTCTATCTGTCAGAAGCCCAGTACTGTATCTCTATACTAAACTTTTACATTCCTTCACTCCCTTAATCCATCCTCTTCCATGAGATGCTGCTGTCACAGATATTTGATTTGTGCACTCTGAAGAAGAAGTGCAAGCTAAAATTAGGCTCAATTTACTCATCAACAACTAAATACCATTGTATCGCCTGGTGGACAATTTACTGAATATCATACCATATCCGAGTCATAACGACATACAGTATTTTCTTAACCATGTGGGCACACATATCTAGCACCTACATCATGCTATTCAAATAAAAGTTCCACTTTTCGATCTAAAGGTGGGTCGTAACTAGTTGGGGTGCGGGGGACAGGTGGGATGATCCAGAACCCTGATGTCAATAGGCTGGGGCATTTACTTTTTACCACTGCCAGACTGACTGTTAGCTTAAAAACTGAATGGCAACTGGGTACTGAGAAATTGTGTCCATAAGCTGTAACTAGCAGTGGCAAGCCACTTAAAATATTTTGCTGATGACTGGCAGATACAAATGCTGGCTACAGGCAAAGCAAACAGGTGAAGTTTTTTCTTGCTTTCTAGATCCTACCCCATTTGAGAAACAGTCTGCAACATTATGTCCTGCCACCTCTCCTCCTCCTCTCACCATGGACTCTGACAAACTGGTCTCATGAATCCAAAGTAACTGACAATGGTCATAAGTAATTGCCACCAGTTTTACTTGCTTCAAATTCAGACACTATAAATGGTAAATAAAAGAGGCAACATAACTTCAAAAGCAGATACTGTAGTATGATACATATTACTGAACAGTGCAGTACACATTTACACATCCACACTGCATACATCAACCAAAAGTATCTTCCCTTAAGCACTAGCAATTAACAACATAGAAAAAGATACCCTGTGTCTGTGTAGACACACACACACACACACACACACACACACAAATGCAGAAAAGCAGACTGTGAACCTGGCAGCATTCTGAAGGCACGGCTGGTTAGTCTGGATGTGAAAATACATTTGGATGGAGGTAAGCTGCTTTTGATCTTCTAACATTTGAGTCAAACTGGGGCTGTGAATAAGAGGAGAGCTTCTGCTTGTGGATATGAGTTTTTTTTATAATGGTTGCAGGCACAAACTGAACAAATGGGTTAAGCAAGAAAGAAATTTAAAGGGGCTTTGAAATGAAACAAAGCAGTTTACCAGTGATATGTGCACTGATGAACTGATAGAATACACTTGAGATATATGATGTACAAAATATCTACCTATCTCTGTAATATATATACAGTATATACATACACACACACACACACACACATATATATATATATATATATATATATATATATATATATATATATATCCATTCATCATCCAATCCTATGTTGCCCCATGAGAAGTGCAGAAGACCGGGGCTAGGCAAGTTGGTCCTGACATTTAAGATGAGAGTGACCAGCTTCACTCATCCCTGAGTGGCATTACGTGAGCAATAAACCCCAACCACCCCTTGGATATAAACCTGCAATGGCTCAATCCAATTGGGGTGCTGTAATTACCCACTAAACCACCAGGCCCCAAAATTCGGTTATATGGTTACCACCCAGCGTAGTAAATGTTTTCCTGGTGTACAGAAAATCATTAAGCCTGTCACTCATTGTAGAGTCACCCACAGGCAGAAGGAAGAGGAAAGAATGAAGGAAAGAAAGACAGAAGAGGGAGTGTAAAGTCACCCGTAGGCAGAAGGAAGAGAAAAGAGTAAAGGAAAGAACGACAGAAGAGGATGGAAGGAAAGAAAGATGGAGGAGATGAAAGAGCAGACACCCGAGAGCAGCACTACATCGAGTGAGTGGATGGTGAGCGCCCCCACCTACCACATATATATATATATATATATATATATATATATATATATATGTGTGTGTGTGTGTGTGTCTGTTTTTTTATGTATATACAGTACCCTCGCGTCCAGCACGGTAATATTGTCATGCATGGGTCACGTGTTGGACCAAAAACGTATTGGACTAACAACAAAGCTTATGGGGAAAAAGAATTATGTCAGCAACCCTCGGAAAAGTCACCCTAAATACAGTAATCCCGCATATTTCGCGGTAGTTACGTTCTTGTAACCCCCGCGAAAAGTCAATTCCGCGAATACTCTATTAACAATTGAATCTTACACTTGTGTCCACCATGCTGCCCATCACACAGTCCATGTCCATACTGATTGCGAGACAATTCGCCGTCAGACAATTCCCCGTCAAAACATGGACGATTCCCCTTCAGAACAATTCGCACCCTGGACGATTCCCCGCCATTCTATAAATATACTAATCAATACTTTTATCAATATACTTATTAATTAATCAATAGTTTAATAACTATATTTCAAGGGGATCCAGCAAAGTCTATATTCAGTAGCATAGGTTCTGGATATTATTTATTAGTTGCTCCTTTAGTCAATAATTAACTTGTTTCTTCCTTGCTGTAGTTGCCTTTGAATTATATTCTAGCATCACCCATAGCTATCTTCATTAATGAAGGCGAATTGTTTTGTGTTTGTTGTGACTGCGAATTGTCCCGAAACCTCCATACTCATCCCGAAATACCTTCTTACAAGATTGAAAGCACATACTCCATTATGAAGGAAAAACGTAAACACCGTACTGTAATACACAGTTATCTACACATTTATTAACAAAACAGTACAAAATAAAAAGATGCATCAACTGGTGATAGCACACACTCGCACGGTCGTTTCTTAGCTTGTCCAATAACACAATTTTCTCTGCTAAGGTCATAACTTTTCTTGATCGTTTTGTCACTTTGGAGTTCTTTCTAATTGTATTATTAGCCTTTGGTGAGGCTGGCTTACGTCCTGGGGCCATGTGGAAAGCAAGTGGGAGGCAAGAGGCTCATATCATAGTGCGGTTACAAGCACACCTAACACGTACGGCAGTCAGGCGTGGACTGAGGATTATGCGGGGCGGAGAGCAGTGTTGCCATACCCAAACAACGAAATTATGCTAGGGCAATGAAAAAATTATGCTAGATTGAGCAAATTTGTTCCAAGTATAAAATGAATTATGCTAACTTGAAGCTAAATGATAAAATTCTATACATATTCGTGCTACATATTAATTATGTATTGTTTACTATGAAAATATTAAAATGAACCTACATACAGTAAGAGGATAAATATCGGTTTTCTGCCCATACTGCTTTTTCCCACGAAACTTACGTTTTTCTGATGGATTTTGATGTGATTCATTCGATTTTGAGCATCATTTCCGTCGGAAATAACCAGATTTTGAGATATGACCCCCCCCATCCCCCTGCAATAATGGGGGATCTTTGGGGAATCGGCGGTTATAGAGAGGGGGGGAAACACAGAAAATGGTCATTTCCGACTGAAATGAAGCTGAAACTCGAATGAATCATACCAAAATCCATCGGAAAAACCTAGGTTTCATGGGTAAAATACAAAGCTCAAACTTATCCTAACCTAACCTAACCGAACCAAACCGAACCTAACCTAACCTAAAACCTAACCTAACCGAACCTAACCTAAAACCTAACCTAACCTAACCTAATCCAACCTAACCTAACCTAACCTAATCCAACCCAACCAAGCCCAAACTGAAAGTAACCAACTATTCAAACATCTTACCTTATCTCTCTCTCTCCCTCTCTCTCTCATTTGTAGCTTTTATAAAATTATTCCAAAAATATTCCATTCCATTCTAAATTATGCTAGAATGATGCTAAAACTTCTAATATTCTAAAAAATATTCCAGACTCGAAAATTTGATCAAAATTATGCTAAAAGAATAAAATTATGCTACATATGGTAACACTGGCAGAGGGGCCGTGGGAAAGGGACAGAGGGTGGCGTGAGTTTACCGCGCTACAATTGGAAGCTGCGGGAATTTCAAATTTTTTGTTTTCTCTATATTCAAGGATATTTTAGTTGAACTTATTAATGCTAAGAAAATCCGCGAGAGGGCAAAACCGTAGACAAAAAATCCGCAAAAAATGCGGGATTACTGTACCTACCATATACCTATACATATATTGGTACTATTGTAATTATAATAAATGGTACTGTGCTATGAATGATAACTAACCTTTTAGGATAGAATTGGTGGGCTTGCTGGAAATGGAAGGTGGTATCCAAGGCTGTAGGTAGTCCTATTGGGTCCCCGGAAGATGGCTGCTGGCGTCACTAGCGGGTAATGGCTGTTGCTCCTCCTCAACCTCCCTCATAAATCCTTCGAAATCACACTCAGAATCACTATCTACATCCACAGCCATGGAAGGTCCTGCTTCTGCCTGTCCTAGCACTGTAATCCTCGGCAAAGTGCATGCTTCCCACACTGTTGCCAGAGCCCCGTCTCGTGACTGTGGAAAGTGATCGCTGTCGCTGACTCGGTAGAGAATAAGGAGAAGCAACTTTGTTTATAAACTGGTACGCACGCCAAAGAGAAGGGTTTCAAAACGATTGATATTTATTCTAAAATGTATTAATATGTATTCATTGTCAGGCTAAATGTTCAATGCTGTAGTACGATACATTCTCTGTTGAGTCGCCTGGGTTTTGGTCACACTGTTTTGCCCATCGTATCCTCGGCAGGAATCCATCCAGATGAATTCCAAATGCCCGTGGTATCGTCGGCAATTTTACCACATTACTGTTCCGATTTACCATCATATCCTCAGCAAACATGGTATGAAGTGCCGTGTGATAGCCTTCGGCTGCCAGGATCTTGTCTTAGTTTTTTATTATGATCACGTTGGCTTCATTCATGTCGTAGGCCTTGGCAATGTCAACTTTCCTCTCCCCTTTCTTCTCCCTCTCGATGCTTTCTAGCTTGGTGGCCTGAGGGAGGTGCCGACGCTTCTTGGTGTTCTCTGAAGGCTTCCTAGGCATCGTGAGCAGAGTAAACTGCAGTAACAAGGGCAGAAAATGCAGCAAGAAAAAAGCACCTTCCAATGCAATTATGCGACTGAGTGGCGCTGTGGCAGGAGAAATTTAAACAAAACATCACGTGACACCAGAAGCGTTTTTAATTGGGCAGCATCACAATCACGTCACGATAGCGGGCGGGGAAGGCTACTTGATCAGAAGTTTTCATTGGCTATCATCATCATGGGAATGTCCAGTACGACTGTGTTGGACCGGGGGTGATCGTGTTAGAGTGAAATCTGCGGATTTCGCCCACTTCTCGGAGCTCTGTGCGTGTTATGCTAACACACTCGTGTTGCAGTAATTAAATCGTATTAAATAATACTAATTAATTGCTCTCCGTGCTGGACCCGAATCGTGCTGGACTAACAAGTGTTGGACACGAGGGTACTGTACTATGTATATTACAGAGATAGGTAGATATTTTGTACATCATACATCTCAAGTGTATTCTATCAGTTCATCAGGGACTAACACGTGTTGGACACGAGGGTACTGTACTATGTATATTACAGAGATAGGTAGATATTTTGTACATCATACATCTCAAGTGTATTCTATCAGTTCATCAGTGCACATATCACTGGTAAACCACTTTCTTTCATTTCAAAGCCTCTTTAAATTTCTTTTTTGCTTAACCCATTCATTCAGTTTGTGGCTGCAACCATTATAAAAAAAACTCATATCCTTACCTTAAATGTCAGCATCATCTAAACCTGTGTTGCCCCATGAGGAGCATAGAAGCTCAGGGCTAGGCAAGTTGGTCCTGACATTTAAGGTGAGAGTGTGTGTGTGTGTGTGTATAGAGAGAGAGAGGGAGAGAGAGATACCATATTCACTCTCTTCTTAAACGTCAGGACCAACTTACCTAGCCCCGGGATCTTACACAACTCATGGGGCAACAAAGGATTAGATGGTGTGTGTGTGTGTGTGTGTGTGTGTGTGTGTGTGTGTGTGTGTGTGTGTGTGTGTGTGTGTGTGTGTGTGTGTGTGTGTGTGTGTGTGTGTGTGTGTGTGTGTGTGTGTGTGTGTGTGTGTGTGTGTGTGTGTGTGTGTGTGTGTGTGTGTGTGTGTGTGTGTGTGTGTGTGTGTGTGTGTGTGTGTGTGTGTGTGTGTGTGTGTGTGTGTGTGTGTGTGTGTGTGTGTGTGTGTGTGTGTGTGTGTGTGTGTGTGTGTGTGTGTGTGTGTGTGTGTGTGTGTGTGTGTGTGTGTGTGTGTGTGTGTGTGTGTGTGTGTGTGTGTGTGTGTGTGTGTGTGTGTGTGTGTGTGTGTGTGTGTGTGTGTGTGTGTGTGTGTGTGTGTGTGTGTGTGTGTGTGTGTGTGTGTGTGTGTGTGTGTGTGTGTGTGTGTGTGTGTGTGTGTGTGTGTGTGTGTGTGTGTGTGTGTGTGTGTGTGTGTGTGTGTGTGTGTGTGTGTGTGTGTGTGTGTGTGTGTGTGTGTGTGTGTGTGTGTGTGTGTGTGTGTGTGTGTGTGTGTGTGTGTGTGTGTGTGTGTGTGTGTGTGTGTGTGTGTGTGTGTGTGTGTGTGTGTGTGTGTGTGTGTGTGTGAACATACAGGAGAGAGAGAGAGAGAGAGAGAGAGAGAGAGAGAGAGAGAGAGAATCGTTACTGACCTTGCCCTCCTTAACAGAGCCTTTGCCTCTGATTATAATCTTGGCCCCTGTGTCTTTTTCCATGGCTTTCAGTGTATTACCACGAGGACCAATCAAGAGTCCCACAAAATTTATATCAGGATGTTCCTCTTGAGGAATCATCACTTTGTCAGACACCTTAACCACTGGAGGCCTGAAAAACAAGAATCTGAGTTAACTTGTATTCAGTGCCCATGAAGACATCTGCCCCCAACTTCTCCCATTGCAACGGCACTGCAAAAAGCAAATGTGCGGGATCATTGTCTGGTAACACTCTTATTCTATGAAAATTCCTGACAAAAATATCAACAACCTAGCCTTATGAAATGAATGTTAAAATGATAATATAGCTCCTCCAACTTCTGTTCCAAGAGCTCTTTGCTCTGAACCATCTAACTTCATGTGGACATGGGAAATTGGGTTGGGATGATGATGATAATGATTTTAACTCCTTCATCCTAAGGATTCTCTCCTACACTGAATGAGATTATCTGGAGGTAGTTGTTATATAACACTAAGTACAGTAGCTAGGTCCTTGTGCTGAGGGGGTTCATATGATAACTGTCCAATTAGTGATGTAGTTAGACATTAGAAACTTCAACAGATATTCAGGGACTGAATAGGGAGGCTGCCAGAGATCAAGCAGCAAGGAAAGCTGCCATCAGGTGACCAAGGCCGATGCATAAACGCATGTTGAAGCCTTTAAAAATGATACTATAAAAACAATGTTGCACCTTAATCAGTTCATTAAGTCAGTGATGTGTACTGTAAGATTTCAGTACTTTTTCCTCATTTACCTAATACGTTTTGTGACACATTCATCAATTAACAAATTATGTACTGTACCATCCCTTTGGCAGTGGACATGTAAGGGCTAAAGATACAAAATGAACATCAAAGTACTTACATTAAGATAAAATTATGGTAGTTTACATATAATAACCAAACAGAAAGGCCCCACTTTTCTGCACTTTCAATCCATAGCTGTCAGATTTTCCTGCAGTTGTCAGTCAATAGCAATCAGGAAGGTAGGATATGATGATTACTGCAAGTGGCAACAGACAGGAATTTCCGAGCAAGCAATTCCATTACAAATTATGAAAATACACACATGCCTGTTGTAATGAAACACAAGGAATCACATTAAAGCATAACTACTCTAATTTGTAGCAATAAAAGAAAAAAAATAATAAAAAAATAATGAAAATACTATACATAACAATATGAAAATACATACTTGTAGTCTGCTGGAGGCTTATAGTCAGTGTTGATGGCCAACATGCGAGTGATGCAATTGTGGCGATCATCCTCCAACTTCTTGCGTGTGCGGTATTCTCGAGTGTTAAGTCGCTTGCCCTCATTATTATAGATGGGCTCAGGGGATGGTGACCTGCAAGGAAACCAAGCTTAATCTGTACAAGACCTTGTGGGTGCCAATTTTATATAAACCTCTAATTCACCATTATTTCTGCACTTATGGTAACAGGGAGGTATTGAGTAAAATATGACAATTCACTTGCCAATTTGTACCAACTGAACTTCACATAATATGCTTTCACTTATTTGGATATCGCTTCTGCTTCAAATAGGCCACTCTTATCAATAAGGATCAACTAATTTATCTAAACTACCTTGCAAAATGCTTAACCTTTGCCAGGGTAGTTTATTTTAAACTTAATTTCTGGCATTTTATTATGTTAAGAATTGTAAATCATCCTGATAAATACATACAATGAGGTAGTGAGTTTCAGTTATGGGTACTCTGGTGACTAAACAAGCTAGGGCTACCATTCATAAGTGCTTAAAGTTTAATCATGCTTACTGATCATCCCTCAGGCAAGACAAGTGAGTGTATATTGTAAGAGGAATTGACTTTAAAATCATTCTATAAACAGTGGCTTGAAATAAAAAAATGATTGAAGCCTCGCAGAGTATTTAATCCATGGGTCTCATGCAATCACATTGGAGGATTCTCATAAGTGCTGAATTAATCTTTATTACATGGTGCTACGTCACATGTATGTACTGTACAATGTTACCCTTACTTAAGGTATACAGTACTTCACTCAAACCATCGAAGTCAGGTGATCAATATAAAAATTAAAACTGACCTTGGAATTATCTAAAACATTATGCAAACCTTAACTAACTACAGTATACTATTAAAAATACATAAAATGTTGATAGGTTATGACAGCTGAACTTAAATGAAAATTGGCTGCTTCTGTTTCTGATGATGAGAATCCACTAATCTTGTACATGAAACCTTTCTTAAACATATCTATCTACTCTAGAATACTTATGAGTAAATGCTAAAGGAAAAGCCTTATAATAAAATCTATATGGATACTGTATTGCATTTTGTGAGGACACAAACCATCAACTAAGGTTACTATTGTCAATTACGTACTGAATATAACAGTCAGAGCATTTTTTTTTTTTCTCTCTCTCTCTCTCTCTCTCTGAAGGGGGAGGGAGGGAGGGGAAGCATTCTAAGGCAGCTATAATGCAAGAGTGAGGAACCATGAGAGCAAACATAGTGGAAAACACTTTGTAGTGGGCTCAAGGGTCTACCAGCAGCTGCCTATGCACCAACACCACCACCATTGGTCAGGTCAGTGACAGCAATATCAGTTCTCTGCTTGTCATTATTTTCACATTCATCCATTCCCTCCTTTCAGCATGTTTATCACTCATTATTCATAGTGGCATGTATGGGTAACAGCACCTTAGAATGTATCGTTACTTTTCAAGTACAATAGGCAGACAGAATGCACAATATTATAATACAGAAACCTATATACTACTACTACTAGTAGTAGTAGATAGTAGACTAATTGGTTAGCAGTAAATAATGAATGTAAAACCATGCTGCCTAAACACCTTTACTCTGATTGCCACACTCACTCAAACCAGGCCAAAGCTCTAAACAAAAAACCAGGGCATGAGAAGACCATTCACCTACATGATTACTGGCAATATACGTGGTTGAACCTATCTCTTCATACATTATTAACCCTACCCAATTCCCCCAAGAGGTGGGGGGGGGGGGAAGCATGGTGTAAATTTGCATTATTACTTTTCACAACAAAACTGCATTACAACACAAAATGTCTATAAAACCAATGAACAGTGAATTCAAGCTGTGTAGTTAAAGTAACTACCCAGCTGTTCACGACTTGCGAACCCTGAGTTCCTAAAAACTGATGATACCTGTACTGCATTTTCTATAATCCCTGCAGTCTATTTAGCCTTTGGATGCTACACTGCTATCATACATGTATCCTGCATAATGTATCCTTTATAAACATAATACTATACATGTAAAATCTATTGATTAAAGAGAAAACCACATATTCTCTTATGTTCTGTACCAACAGCACCTAGGGCAAGTTTATTATACTGGTAAAAAAATAACAGTAAGCAAACATTACGGGTATGCTTTGTTATCAAATGTGCATCCTTCACATTGATCATACCAGTGGGAATTAATGTCAAATAATTATATACTTAAGCACTGTCTACTAAGAAGTTTTGCTTAAAGAGAAAGTGACTATAGTACAGTATACTGCTTTTAAATACAATTACTGAAATAAATTTACTTTGCACTCCTTATCTGAAGAAAATGTGATTTCAACTATCCAACCTTCAAAAATTTCTGGATAAATATATTAAAACAAAACTAACCTTAAATTCCCACAAGACAGTAATACACATAACTAAGTCTGATTCTAATATTTTGGCATTCCAAACATGCCTCAGGAAACATGTCTAAAGATTTTAATAGAATCCATAATTAAAAGAGGCACCTTGGTTGATATAAGCTTGTTATTCCAATCTTCATTACTTTGCAAATCTTTTTAGTTCCAAATCTGTTACGAGAAAAGTTTCTTTTAAATTTTACTGTTTACAACACTGATCTATGAAAAGGCATTCCTCGGAATTCTAAACAAATATATGATCTGACCAAAGACGTAACCATTACTAGTAAAATTCTGTCATGTGGAAAAAATACCACATAAATAACTATCTCCCAGAAGATCAACAAAACATAACTAATGAAAAATGTCTTGTAAGTATGATGTGATTAAAAAAGGGCTATTGTATTAAGAGCTCATCCTCAGAAGAATGTTTTATCACAGAAGTCTCCACATAAACACTGCCTGCTATGGCATTATAGCAATGCAAGTGTTTTAGGAACTCCAACCACATGTATAGAATCTGACCTGCTTTCAAAATACTTATACAACATACCAACATTATTAACTAATAAAATATAGTACTGTATTCTAAAAAGCACAATAATCATGAGCCAAGTATTACTGCAAGTGCCCTTAATGCTGTACAGTAATTCCTCACTTACGACTGTGTGTGTGTGTGTGTGTGTGTGTGTGTGTGTGTGTGTGTGTGTGTGTGTGTGTGTGTGTGTGTGTGTTCTTACCTATTTGTATTCTTTACAGGAATGAGTCAAGCACATAATGTCCTGTGTATCAAACCATTTTAATCATACATATCTTTAATTTATGAATAGTTTTGGAACACGCTATTTCATTCAGCAGCGCAATCTACTGATCAATTGCCCTAGTCGAGAAACTGAACTTCCTTACATTTTTATCACTTTTTTTTTTTTCAGTGCCCTCTTGCTGTTGCTTCCCCATAGACAATGTGTGTGTGTGTGTGTGTGTGTGTGTGTGTGTGTGTGTGTGTGTGTGTGTGTGTCTAACTTACAAAATTACACTAAAAACCATCAATGCATCATTATGTTCAATTTCACAGTAAGGTGCAACTGTATGTGCAGCCTGGAATATAGCCCTTAAGTGAACAATGCTAAGCCATGCATGCATACACTGCCCCTTCATAACATAATAAGTCTGCATGTGTGCATGTAAGTTTTTCATGGTAATACATACTAATGCTTCAAATAAATGCCAATGTCAATATGTTGTACCATAACAAATGATCACCACAATTTCTGACCACTCAGTACAATACCTGAGGGAAAAAAAAAAAAAAGTTACATGTAAAAAATGTCACAAATTAACACAATGAATTTGTGTGAAAACTGTGAATGAAACATGTGCAAAGTGAGGGATTATTGTATACTGTTCCTGTAAGACCTGCAAAGTACACTGTAAACAAGGAGTACAGTGTCAGTTAGGGTGGGATGGGGGGTCTACTAAAATACGGATAGTATACAACAGGAGGAACGGTTTTGCCTTGAGTGCAAGAACTCTAATCTCCCATTTTTTGTTTTTTAACTTATATGGACCACGGTGCGAATGAGGTATTGTTTTGCTCTGTGTGTGTGTGTGTGTGTGTGTGTGTGTGTGTGTGTGTGTGTGTGTGTGTGTGTGTGTGTGTCAGAGCTGGGCACCGCAAACAAAAATTCATTCCCACAAATGCAAATCCACAAACTCAAACCAAACCATTACCTTCTGCAACCGCAAATCCAGAAATTTCTTGAAATTTGCAGTTCTGCAAATGCAAACTCAATCCATTTGTATCTTTTTCAGTACCACAGCATCAGTTTCATTTTATTCTGGATATCATTAAATGATTTTATTAAGTTTAGGATGATATTTTTCGTAATCAAGAGGCTAAAAATCATCTCTAGCTACTCATCCACTACACTTATATCTTATTTACTCGCTTCAAACAACAGATGACTTTATGAAGTTTGGAAATTGTCTGTACTGTAGAGCTAAATGCAATATATAAATTATATTTATAGTAAAACTAAAATTTACATAGTAACCCTTCCCCCCCAAATTACACAGGGTAACATTCCAAACCCCCCTCACTAATTCTCGAAAATCACAAATTCTTGATGCCTTCCTAGAAATGAAATTTACCAGTAATTGCGTAGCCTATGAACCACTGACACTGTAATGCATTACTTGTAAATAAACATTTCTTGTAAATCTGTTTGTCTGTTGTTTTTAGCTGTTCAGTTGTGCCAACTCATGTTTGATTCATCTGCGTACTGGCCGAAGGGACTGTCCTAAATGTTTAACTAAACCTAACCTAACCTAGTTTCAATGTACCTAATAATTTAACCAAACCTAACCTAATATACAGTTGGGAAATTGGGAAATGAAATCCATTACGAGGTTCTGTACTATTTTCAATATTATTAAACTAGAATAACTCTACACTGAGTGCCAAGCCAAACAGCTTCCTGTACACCAGGAAACCATTTACTACACTGGGTGGTAACGATATAACCAAATTTTGGTGCCTGGTGGTTTAGTGGGTAATTACGATGCTCCAATCGGATTGAGCCGAAGTTTATATCCATAGGATGCTTGGGGTTTATTGCTTACATATTGCCACCCAGGGATGAGTGAGGCTGGTCACTCTTATCTTAAATGCCAGGACCAACTTGCCTAGCCCCAGGCTCCTACACTTCTCATGGGATAACGTAGGATTGGATGATGGATGGATGGATGGATGGATTAATATTTGACTGTTTTTACTACAAAACAAGGGTGAATCATTTGCTACTGTAGTTAAATAAATTAAATTATTACACTTCACAAATCACACACACCAGTCCACCTCTATTCCTTGGCTCTAACCTCGGTCCCCACTCTCACTAATAGACGTCCAACAACTGAGAAAACCACATATTGAGCAGGTACATGTTGCCCATCATAAAAACAAATCGCTGAAAGTTCTCAGAGGTCAAGCTAGTTTGTTGGCAGATTTGTCCGCAAATGCGAAACTGCAAATCTGAGTAAAATTTGTCACAAACAAAATCACGCTTCCATTTTTGCGGAATTTGCAGTTTGCGGAAGTGATTGTTGAAGTGTCCAGTTTTGGTGTGTGTGTGTGTGTGTGTGTGAGAGAACAATATACAAATAACTCTTTTATCCAATCATAACGAAACTCAAAGGATGCACTGCAGGTCAATCAAGGGAAAAATGCACAATTTTAAAATGTTAGACATAACGGTTCCCTGGCAAGGTCATCCTCAAAGGTTTAATCTGTGTTAGACCAAACTGAGTTCAACAGTTGAACAGAGGGATTAAATTCTTAGAACCATCAGTCAAATGTCAAGGCCAGAGGGCTAGATCAAAGTTCAACTTGTGTGTCTGTGTTGTGAACAAAGCAAAACAGTTTTGCTTTGATCTGAAACAAACTTGGTGGATGGGATACAGATCAGCCAATGGGCTATCCCATTGTTTTTGGCATAACAGGTAAAGGTCAAGGTCACATACCAAAGATGACTTCGGGTTTTTATCCAATTAAGACCAAACTTTGTGGCAGTGCTGAGGGTGAAGACCATGCAATTCAATTTTCAAGAGGGGCAGTAGGTCATCAAAGTTCAATTCATGGATCTGTATGTGGACACTATAAAGGTGCTTTGATCTAACTGGGACCCAACTTGGTGGAAGGGTTGATGGTCAGTCAAGGGGTTAACCTACTGCTTTTGGGGATGGACCCAAGCTCAAAGTCACATGGTAAGGTCACTTGTAGATCTGCCAATTTAGAATGAACTTGGTGGAATTGTTTTAGATTGTGTAAGATGAAGTGGTTACATTTTGAATACCATCAGTAAATGGTCATAATCACTGGGCAAGGTCAATGCAGGTATTTATGTATGGGAAAATATAAAAATCTTTCTAAAACCAGGAGTGCACAAAAGCCAAGTAAGTAAAAGCAAACTGTTGATAAAAATGTGGTTCTTGTATTATAAGGAGTAGGAAGTCACTCGGTAATAATCTACAATTGTCTACTTTTCTCATGTTCTGAGTATGAAGAGTAAAAAATGTCACTTAAAAAACAATGAAACCCCTGATGCTATTATTCAGACTGTTACACTATGATAATACAGAAATGAACACTAGAACAACATGACAGGACAGACATACTACAATACACTTACAACTCGTACTGCCAAGCCTTTGAAGTCCCTTAACCTTGTATTACACTTTGGAACACTAACGGAAACCTAAATTTCAACAGCAAATGGCCCAAATCATTCATTCATATTCTGGATGGGTGTAACACAAATGGTCTAAAGTAATGCTGGAATGATGGGGTGTCACTGTATATAGCTACATGTCAAGATGTCAGAGAAGTAATCCACTCTCTGAAAGGGAATTTGATCCCAGGTTGGAGCAGAAAACTGTTTTAACCACTTGAATCTCATTACAACTAACTTTACCGATATTCTATATGACACACTGATTTCATTAAAAAACTATTCTGATATTCCATGCAATGCACTGGCTCCATAAAAACCTCTCATTAATACCATCATACCTGATCTGAATGAGAAAGTCCTTGCAAGTATCTGATATGATGGTAGGCACCAAAGCAGCGACATAAGAAAATGAACCAGTATGATATGTAGGAATGAGGCTACTGAGTCTTGGCCAACAGACATCAAGCCTATGCCCTGAGCTGGAACACCATTTACAAAAATAAAAATAAATAAACAATGAAATGCAGCAACATTCATGTCTAAAATATAGTACTGTACTTCCATTTCCTCCCCCTGGGACTGATTAACCAGCCCAAATGATGTACAGTACATGACTGGAAAATACTGAAACTCTGATTTCATTATAAATTTAGCAGCTGAAACTGAGAAAGACTATGGACATGATTGTAAAGAAGTTAATTATTTTTTAAGTTTTCAGATTTCACAAAATAATTATGATTTTAAGGAGGCTAATCATTTTTTTAAGTATTCACAGTTAATAAAATAATTGTAGTACACATGCTTTACTGCAGTTATCTGCTCTATCAATTGGTATAATATTAGTAGCTGCAATCCATGAAGAGTACAGTATATGTCAAAGAAGTGTATCTCAAAGAGGCACCATTATTAAGAGTGACTGGCATCAATTATAGGTATTGAAGCAAATGAAAGAAAAATGGGATGAGTTTCCCACCATTTACTGTCCTGCTCCTATATTTCTGGAAACACACACACACACACACACACACACACACACACACACACACACAGGATCTCTAACTGGATACTAAAAGGAATGCAGAGAACAACTGGCAGATAAGATTCACAGTTTAAATGTGTGTTCTCTGGAAGAAGGAAAAGTGCCTTGGGCATGGAAGAGGGCCAATGTGGTACCAATCTCAAAAGGAGGGAAAAAGGAAGAACCCTTGAATTATAGACCAGTGTCACTGACCAGCATTGTTGCAAAATTGTGTGAGAGAATCTTGAAAGATAGGTTGATAAAATATCTGGAGAAGATACTCATTTTGGCAGAAACTCGGTCTGGATTAAGAAATGGAACATCGTTTGTCTCTAATTTGTTGAGCTTCTACTCAAGGGCGACTGACATCCTACAGGAAAGAGAGAGTTGGGCAGATCGTGTGTACCTAGATCTGAAGAAGGCCTTTAACAAGGTACCCCATAAGCAACTAGTGTGAAAAAGGGCACACAGGAGGACGGAAGGGGAACCTCTTGGAGCGGACGAGGGACTTCATGTGTGATTGACAGATGAGAACAGAATAAAGGACAGGATGTCAGGGAGGAGGGAAGTAACAAGTTGAGTTCCGAAGAGCCCGGTGCTGGCCCCCATGTGTTCCTGATTTAAGTAAACAACATCGTGGATGAAATGAACAGTTATGCAAGTCCGTTTGCAGATGATGCAATGATCATGAGGAGAGTAGAAGTTGAAGTGGGTTGTAAAATGCTGCAGGAAGATCTGGACAGGACTGACAATTGGAGCCAGGTGTGGGAAATGAAATTCAGTGCAAAAAATGGAATTACAGGTATACCCCGGTTTAACGATGCAACTGGTTGGTTAAACCCCATTGTTGGGCAGTGTATCATATACTGGGGTAGATTTAACATGTAATGGGATGCATTTTTCAGCCTTGGGTTTCCCCCCCAACCAAGACTAAAAGTCACCCAAATGACTCCAAAAACAAGTTTAAAGTCAATTTAAATGGACCAACAGCTGTAAAAGAAACTAATCTAAGCCTAACACCTGTAAATAAATCACTAAAACCAACAAATAAAATCTGAAAATCGTCAAATATACGCTTGGAAAAAATCAAGCTTAGTAAACTGTACCCCAAAATGACTATGTTCACCCCACCTATGGCTAAAACACATTAATCTAAGTTTAAAAACAGTTTATAAATCAACCTAAACACAATTTTAGTCTAAAATATCATCAAAATTGGTAAAAAATCAAAACCCATCATTAAACCAGGGTTTGGCCATCATTAGGCGGAGCATAGTGGTATTTCTACTCCCGTCGTTAGGCCGGGGTAACACACATAGGGGTATCATATATCGAGGTATACCTGTATTGGAAATGGGTAAAAGTACTAAGAGGCCATCACTGAATTACTATATGGGAAAGGAACCAATCACTAAAGCGAGAGAAGAGATGGACCTGGGAGTGTTGGTCCAGGATTATTTATCACCTGAAAAACATATCAATAAGCTTGTCAGAAAGAGATATAAGCACTTGACAAACATAAGAGTGGGATTTCAATACACGGAAGAGGAGGTGATGAAAAACTGACAGTGGTTCTGATCCGCCCCAGGTTAAATTAGGTGGCAGTGGTGTGGTACCCACATAAAAAGAAAGATATAAACAAGATCGAGAGGATACAAAGAGCAATAACCAAGATGGTCCCCAGTCTGACAGATATATCATACAAGGAAAGACTAGAAAAGCCAGGTCTGCCTTGCTGAGAAGAAAGAAGAGAGAGGGGTGACATGACTGCAGTGTTCAGGGCCATGATGGGAGTAGACAAAACTGACAGAGGATCTCTGTTTCTATGGGATGGGGGAGCAACAAGAGGACATGGAAAGAAACTGAAAAGACAAGTTGCTTGAAGGATATCAAGAAATACAGTTTTCCATACAGATGCACTGACCTGTGGAATAGCCTGGACAAAGAGATCATCCAGTTCAAAAACTTAAATGAGTTTAAAGCAAAGTCTGACTAGTTGAGACACTGAGATGGGACCCCATGAGAGTACCTCAATTCCTGTATTTCACAAATAGATATATATAACCAGGTAAATACACGCACACACAGTCCACTGCTAGGTCACATGAGTTGCAATGGCACTGAGAAAATATAGGGCAATTACAACCTAGTCTTACTTTGGCATTCAGAAAAAATATATATATATATATATATATATATATATATAACGGGACTGCATCCTGACCCTTTATCATCCACACAATATACATGCAAACAAATATTTGAATTGCTATTGATCATTAAACCCTTCAGCTTGCAAATTTGTATTTATTCTGGATAGTTCCAGACAACCATTAACCCCTAAAGACCTATGGCTGTCAAACAACAGTTACGGAAAATGTCACATAAAGTCCTATGGCTGTCGATGGTACCAAGGCTACCAAAAACTGGCGATAAGTAGCAACGTCTCTTTTATGAAGTACAGGTATATGAGACCTGGCCAATGGGAACTAAGGGATCAGATGGTGCGAGGCATGATCCAGCCCCCTCCCCGGGTATGGGGACCCCCCCTCCCTCTGCCCCATTAGATCCTGCCTTCTGTGTCCCCTTCCATCCAAACTACCCCCCATACCCCCACTACACCATTTTGGGTGCATGTGACAGACATATTCCCTACTTTCCCCCCCTCCTGATGCCCCACACCCCCTCCACCTCCCTCTTCCCCTTTATTTCTCAAGGACGTCCCATTCTTGCTTATAGTGAGAAGTGTGTGTGTGTGTGTGTGTGTGTGTGTGTGTTTGTGTGTGTGTGTGTGTGTGTGTGTGTGTTTTTTGGACAGTTGACTGTGCAAGAACCATTAGACATATGAGAGTGAAATATAATTTTCTGGTGTGTAAAATCTTGTTCTTCAAATCAATAAGCCCAAAATTTACTTTGGTGCAATTTCTCTCCCTCTCTACACAAGGGGTAATAATTTTTATTTTTGACGTTCTTTGACGTTCGATATTGTGGTAACTGTAAGTCACATGAAAGTTAAACACACATTTTCAGGTGTGTAAATTCAAGCTCTTGAAACCTGTGAGAAAAAGTTTTACCTTTGTGAAAATTAAAAAATCGAACCCTATTAGCAGATCTGGGGATTGGGGGGCTGGGAGATCTGTGGTCTTTAGGCATGAACTCATGATCAGTCTCCATTCATTGAGTCATGCTTTGGATAAATGGAATATCTACCATCCTGAAAATTTTATAAAATTATTTAGAATATTCTGGCTTACATGAAAATCCTCCCTATGAACATCAGGATTTAATATGATTCAGTGTTTACCAAAATACCTCTGCTATAATCTCCATCACCTACCACACCTACACTACAAAGTAAATGAAGTGTCAATACTCCTCTGAAATTCTGACATGTCAAAATTAGAACAGGGGTAGTTGCCTATACACATATAAAGGACAGTGATGTAATGTTTTAACTGTGGTATGAGGGAACCACAAAATGGTGCATACTTATGTCAGAAAGATCAGCCCCAAATGGCTGAATTTCCATGTGGCATGAGGAAGCAAAGTCAAGAATAACAGCACTGGAAATAATGTTTCTGGGAAACGTACAGTATGCAGTGCACATACCGTAGAGTGAACAGGATAAGAAAGAAAGTAATTTGCAAAAGGAAATTCGCTGATAGCAATGAGACTTTGCTCTGATGGTATGGTTACATGGAATGAGTGAACATAAACAGAATAGCAAAAAGAGTACTGTATACGTGAAAAAGTTCGAAGGTAAATGGATACAGCAACTCAGTGTACATGAACGCAAAGTACAGTATGTATGAAAGTTGAAAATTTAATTACTGGTACCCATCTGGATCTTCATCACAAAGATTATACAGCACAGCTACTGTAGAGGCTTGTGAAGCACCTAGATCTCCTTTCAGTACAGTCCACTCCATCATCCATTCACTGATAACAATGAGAAGTTGCTCGGGAGTAAGTGCCATTGTACCTACAAGAACAACCGTGTAAATAGTCACTGGCTGACATTGAAGTACTCCAAATGAGGTCCATCCAAATGCACCATAATTACATCTAAAAGTCCTTGTCTGCCACTGAACAATATATGGACAATACTTCTATTTTCAGTTTTTCATCTACATTGTACAGTGATTTCTTGGTAGGAATGCGAGAGGTACGCCCCCCAAAAAAAAGGACCTGAGCCTTTATAAACTCTACAATATGAATACAGTGCAAGCCTTCCTCATTATAACAATGAGATGCGTTTAGGAAAAACCATCATTGTGCCAGTGTATTGGTAAACGGGGACGGGATACATTTGGGAGCCTTGATATCCCCCCAACCATGTCCAACACCCACCCAAAAGAGTCCAAAAACAAGTTGCTAGTTCACCTAAACTCCCAAATAGCTTTAAAACAAGCTAAACTAAATCTAAAAGCACTTTATAACCTACCTAAACCCAAAAATAAAATCTGAAAACCATTAACAAATAAATCTGGGAAAAAAATCATAGTAAACTGTACCCAAAAATGACAGTGTTCACCTCACCTATAACTAACACACATTAACCTAGGTCTAAAGGCAGTTTATAAATCAACCTAGCCACAAAATTTAAGCATATCATCAAAATCGGCTTAAAAAAACAAAACCCATCGTATCACTGGGGACTGACCATCGATAGGCGGGGAAGGGTGTTATTTTTTTCATATCGCTGAGGCGGGGTATCGTATTGTGATGGACCATATAGCAGGGAAGACCCGTACTAGGAACAAAGTAATTCCATACCATAAACTTATCTGCACAGCAAACCTTCTTTACATGGTAACAAACCTAAATTTACCAAACTTCTGCTTGAATGAACTTTTTGAGTCAAGTAAATGATCTCATACTCACAGTACAAGTGGGGTTTGTGGGTGGTTGACCAACTGATGGAAAACAGTGCAGCTCTTCCAAGCATTGTGTAAACACTTCTACCACCTCTACAGGACTAACCTAGCTACTGTCCTACTGTATTTTATCATTATGTTATCACAGTAATTATCAGTGATTTTAGAGTCAGTATGCCCTCAAAGCTGGGGGGGGAGGGAGGACTTCCCAAAACCCTGCAATACTCTTCAGGAACAAAAATTTAGTAATAATCATACAGAAATCATGAAGTTATCTCAATCCCCACCCCACACACAAACAAACTCTTTTCCTTTGCTAAAATGCCATAAACAGATGACAAAACATATGTGCAGTATATATAGTACAAAGTGAAGTGCACTTTAACCCCTAGGTGCCGGTCCATGTCATATGACATGTTGGTAGAGGCATACGGTCCATGTCATATGATGTTTTAATTTTAGGGGGGCATGTTTGAACTTAGTAGCGTGCCATATGGACTCAGAATATTGTCCTGGCATGGCTGGTGTGCAGGGTAACGCTGGCTGGCCAGGGGAGGGGGCAGGAGTGTGGGTGGGGGGTGGGTGGGAGGGCAGCCCAGCAGTGAGGAGGGCTGTGGTGGAGGGTGGTGGGAGGATGGCATAGGGAGAGTGTGGCCTTGGAATCAGCTGATACTGGTTCAGGGTAGGGGTAGGGGTCGGGAGGGGTGGGGTGTGGTGGGGTGGTGGGAAGGGCTATTACGGGGCCCTGAGGGGTGTGGGGGAGAGTGTATGGGTGCTTGAGTACACTTGTACTCACCACACCCAGACTTCAGGGAGTATCATATTGTCAAGAATTACTAAAAAGCGAAATAATGTGTAAACAGTATGTAAATAATAGTGAATAAATAGACATAAATTTGTCAGAAAATAAGTATCTGGAAAACATAAAATAAGCCAACCTTTAATAGTTACTTTCTTGTGTTATTTTGCTATTTTAGTTGTAATATTGTGTTCATACAGCATTGAGAATTAGTGGGAGAAACAAATACACACTCAACACATTCTGGCACGAGATAATCATCCCTCTTCCCTCCACCAATACCGCCAACACACCACCGCGACCTTGAACGTGCTTAGCCCAGCCGCCACACACTGGCTCCCTCACACCACACCACCACCTCCAAATCGCCAACAGAGAATAGGTATGCACTTTTCATGTGTTTTTTTTAATGAAAAAAAGTATATATATATATTGGGGGGAAAATTGATTTTCCTGAAAATAACCCGGTCCTGGGACATGGATAGGTCTACCCATGCCCAGTGCCTAGGGGTTAACCCTCTCACACGCAATGACTCAAAACGCGTCAGAACAGCGTTAGGCAGAAGAGTAACCCATGACATACTTTGAGTCACGATCAGTGGTTTGAAGGGACGCCAATTAGGCAATTCTGGACCAAAATATTCACAAAAAATTAAGTTTTTGCATAGAGTGAGTCAATCTTTGGTACATCATAGGGGAGGGTGTCTATTCAAGGCCAACACTCTCAAACAGTCGGCTTTCTCTTGGCTTTCGGTGAACATGAGGTGTGCGGGGTGTGCACGATTTTTGGCAATTTACTCTAAACCTACTGGCTGTATTGGAATTCCGACAGCACCATGTGAAAGCTCATGAAATTCTGCAACTAGACATATGCTTAGCTCTTGCACTGTGCAGGCAAAATTTTGTGCTAGGGTGTTGGGCAGTTATTTTCACTGTTGAACATCAGTAATCTCACCGCATTTCAGTACTTTCACAGTACTTTTGTTTATCAGTTTTGTGTGTTTTTATTTGCTTATCAAATAGTGTAAACATTAGGGAAGATGACGGTATACAATTCATACCAGCTTGCCCTCGCAGAATTTTCTCTGATCATGTCACACAAACTTATAAAAAACTTATGGTGTGTGAAAGGGTTAATAAGAAATACTTGTATCAGTACAGAAAACTGAAGTGGATATTAACCATGATCTCATCATTTCCCAAAAGTATGAAAACAAAGTACATTACAGAAGCAGCAAAAACTCTCATATTACAAATTCTTGCACATCTGAATTCAAGTCATGGATGAAAAGTAGTAACTGTAAACCCACAAACAGATGAAACCTTGAATTTCAAAGATACACTGTATTTATGGATGTATATACAATACTGAACTGTGCATAACCAAAAATTAGCATAATACCTAAACACTTACAGTTCCACATCCACCACTCCAGGGTAGGTGTCACATGAACCAGGATTCGTAAATGAAAACTGAGAAAACAATAAATTTAATGACCCACTGTTTCCCCAGCTGGTGATTATATAGAGGGTTTACTGATTTACTGTGCATAAATATTTTTCTGTACACAGTACAGCCAGTCCTTAATCTGCAAAAAAAAAAAAAAACTACAGTATTCCACTTTCTATTTCAGAATCATTTTTCTCATAACATGAGTTAAATCTGTCACTGTGAAATCTATTTCCTGTCTTAGCAGTCACAGTGAATGCAAAGATATGCACAGAATGTTTTTTAGCCTATCAGGTGGAGCTAGGATTCTAGGGACTTGAATGGTGAGTGAATGGAAGTGTGTGTGTGTGTGTGGGGGGGGGGGCTCAAAAATTGGGCAAACTTTGCTTAGTATATCATTTTTTTTTTTTCCACATGGCTCTCTGAACCCCAACTCAGGGTGGGAAAGGAGGTCTGGATGATCGTGATGATGATGATAAACAACGCCAATTATATAACTTAACACAAGTAACAGCTCTACCTGACTCAATCACTGGGCTTAACTAAAATGGAATTGTTAATAATACTGTAGCAGTTAAAATAACTGGGCATAATATGCAGAAAAATAACACATGCTAGTCAGCAAACAGGCTGTCTTTAAGATTTCACAAGTTTCTGAAATTCTCTGAATACTGTAATGGTACTCAGGGGCACAGTGGGGTTCACACCAACATGCCTGATCCAATTTGTCACTTTCTTTTTATTAACATTATAGGTTCACTAGGGTCTATACTGACATCCTGTACACCAGGAAACCATTTACTATGCTGGGTGGTAACCATATAACCAAATTATGGCGCTTGGTGGGTTAGTGGGTAACTAAAGCACTCCAATCGGATTGAGCCAGTGCAGGTTTATATCCAAGGGATGGTTGGGGTTTATTGCTCATGTAATGCCGCTCAGGGATGAGTCAGTCTGGTCGCTGTCATCTTAAATGTGAAAACCAATTTGCCTAGCCCCGGACTCCTACGCTTCTCATGAGGCAACATAAATTGGATGATGGATGGATACATTAGCTCATTTAAGCAAAGATAGGCCTGAAAATAGTGTAGTGTATAATGATGTTTAGGCCATTTTCAAATCCTACATGACCTTTATTCCCTTACTGACCCTAATTTACACAGTAGTTCCTTGCCTGGCCCTTATCTCTACATAACACAACACTACAAACTTTGTTATTTTCGTGTATACATTATATACATATATATTTCCATACATATACATGAAATTAATGAAAATATACCTTATGTAGAAACTGTTTTTGGTATGGGCTGGAGATCACCTTGACAGTTCAGACAATCGGCAGATCCGGACAACCCTTCCCCCCCACATAGTCCGGACTAAAGAGGGTCTACTGTATATATATAAATATGCATACAGGATTCACTCTCATCTTAAATGTAGGGACCAACTGCTTAGCCCCGGGCTCCTACGCTCCTCATGGTGCAATGTAGGATTGGATGATGGATATATATATATACACACAGCTACCGCAAATTCAAAGGTATAAAAAAACACAAAAATCATAGTAGAGTGAGTCCTTGAAATATGAAAACCTGAAGTACGAATTTTCAATGGTACGAAATCGATTAATATAGGACAAATTCCACAGTAGGAAAATATCTGTCTCGATGATATGAAAATCGATACTCGATACGAAAGGAAATGCAGAGAGAGCCTGATTGATTTATATGGCAGAAACGAAACACAAGTACTGTTAGATTGATTTATTTACCGGTAAATGTACAATGAAAGACACAACTATCTTCCCAGTTCAGTCTGAAGAAACTTTACACCAGGCGAAATACAATGAAAACCCTGTTTCTACTAGTGCGTTTCAAATGGTTCGATTTTTCCACACTATATTTGTCAGACTTTGGGAAGATACTTGTGTCTTTCATTGTACACTTGAAGCAGCAGAAAGACCTTACCAATTCAATTCATAATCTTCCAGCTTGTTTCTGTAATTTTCTGACAACTTTCAGTTTGGCAAATTACTTTTTCTTGCTGAAAAATTTCCTCCACGTTATTATCATCACTTTCCCCTACAATCGTTTCCAGCGCAGTGGAAGAAACTCAATGTGCTCAAAGGTGGATATCATTTCCCAATTTCCCAACTGGAGGTTAGGTTAGGTTGAAATTATTAGGTACACATAAGCTCGGTTAGCCCAGGTTTAGTTAAACACTTAGGGAAGGAGTCCTTTCCGCCATTATGTTAACGAAATAAACAAGAATTGTCACACCAGAACGGCTAAAAATGACGGGGAAACAAATTTAATAAGACATGTTTACTGTACAGTATTTACCAACCCAGAAAAAATCTGAAAAGTATCACAGACTATCAGAAAGAACTTATTTGGTAAGGTGCTTTTACTGCTTAAAGTAAAACGTATGTGGGTTCAGATATTTGCGTGCTCCCGTGGTCGGTCTTGGGACCATATTTCCAAAAGTCTAAAATCAATTTCTTTTTCTTACATATGTGAAAAGACTCGTCTGCCACACCTGTTTTATTTTTTTATTATTTTTTTTTCCCCCCCCTAAACCCATCCTGTGATTTGCTATGATTTGTGTAAGAATTAATAAAATTAGGATGCATGTTACATCAGCATGTATACATTGTCCGAAAACATCTGGGACGAAGTGAACTGTAAACTCCAGACTGCTTGAGGTGGTAGAGTAGGGTCTTTTAAACACACCAGTGACCCTCATGCCCTTCCCATAATTGCTCGCAGTTTTTCATAGCTCACCCTAACTCAACGTCACTGACACCAGTACAGTAAGGCGCTGTTCAGGGCCAGCAGCTATGAAAGCGATAATGGAATACGTTATTGTTTGTATCAGTCCTCTCTCTTTGACACATACACATAAGAACAAACAAAAGAATGAGCAGTAAATGTACACTAACTCTAAGGAGCAGAAATAACTGTGCTCAGTGGGTCTGAAATATATTGGAAAGAGTGATATCAAACGGAGAATGTGGAACTGAATGCTAACCTACGAGAACAAGTGGGACGAAAGAGTAATTTTTTTTCTGATTAGCAAACATTTTTGTTCCATATCGTCTCTTAAAATTGTAAAACCCATAATCTTTCGTGTCAGCATACAGCCTAAAGACCTTACCAATTCAGTTCACATTCCTCTACTTTGTCTTCTGACTATTTTGAGGGTGGTACATTATGTTCTCTTGCTGAAAGAAACTTACTCAAAATTAGGGCGCATGTAACATAAGCATGTAAACATCGGCTAATACATCTGGAGTGAGGAGAAAGCCTGACTGATGGGATGGTAGAGTAGGGTCATGTACACACACCAGTGACCTTCGTGACCTGCGTCCAAGGCCTGGAGGGGCTGGGTTTACAATGGAAGAGTTGAGAGGTAGGATGGGACTGGAGTGTATTGGTGTTGTGATGAGGAGAGGTAGATTGAGGTGGTTTGGACATGTGGAGAGGATGGGGGATGATAATTGGGTGAGGAGGGTGAGAAGTGTTAATATTGGGGGTGGGGTTATGAGGGGTAGACCGAGAAAGACATGGGACGAGGTCATTAAGTGTGACCTTAGGGTTAAGGGACTGAACAGGGAGGCTGCAATGGATCGTGCAGCGTGGAGAGCCGCCATTAGGTGACCAAGGCCGACACATGCAAGCATGTTGGAGCCTTTAAAAACGAAACGAAACGAAACGATATATATATATATACAGTAATCCCTCTAATATCCGAACGCCCAATATCCGAACATCCCCACTAACCGGACATAATCCTCCTGGGATCCAATATTCCCAAAATGGGCCAAAAACTGCAAAAAATTCGAAAAAAATCTGACTTTTTTCCCTCCCATAATTTGAAATTCCCGCCTGGCGCCAAACAGCTGTTACACCATGGTCCCTTCACCCCTTCCTTCCTCCCCCTCCCCCCTCCCCTGTCAGGTTGCCATTTGGTATTTTTCATTACCAAGTGTGGGCCAATTTGGTAATGCATTAGAATTCGTTTGGTAATGCATTAGAATAATGCATTACCAAATGGATTTTTCACATGTATGAGGATACACAGGATGGAGATGGTGGATTGTTTGCTCTCTCTGATTAATCTGCTACCCTACATAGTGTGAAAATAATCAACATGGTGTTAGTTATAAGGAGAGTGATTACATGTATTTCCACTTGTATATATAATTAGTGAAGAATATATGCTAGCTTTACGAATTTGGTAATGAAAAGTTATATTTGACAATGAAAGTTGAGGAGATTGGTAATGTGGCTGTTGCGATCTGGCAACTCTGTTACCCCACCAACATCAACAGTCACAGCTTAACTCCGATGGAGAGCAGATACTCATAACAGTGCAAGCCACAGGTGCTTGTTTTTTGTGAATAAACAGTGAATAAACTGCAATACCTTGCCACTAGAACACACAGGAATTTACAGTGTTGTGCAGTGTTAAGAAATTAGAATTTAGAGTGCAGAGGATTAACTGTGGACTGCAAACTGGCGGTTCAAACCAGTCCAAGACCAAGGGACTTGTAAGTACCCAGAATGTTTAATATTGTATAAACTCACCTCTAAAACCTCATTTTATGGTTCTTTTGCATTTATTTCAGTCTTTTATGTCCCTTATTGGTGTGATTTGGGTCTTAAATAGGTGCTATGCATGTCCAGAGGGAGTTGTATAGGTGTTTTTCAGAGTTAGGGTCCGTAAGTACTAGTCCATAAGCTGGGGCCCAATATCCGGACAGGACCACTATCCGGACCTGCCTATGGCTCTATTGATCCGGATATTGGAGGGGTTACTGTATATGGATTGAGCCGGTGAAGGTTTATATCCAAGGGATGATTGGGGTTGATTGCTCATGTAATGCCACTCGGGGATAAGTGAGGCTGGTCACTCTCATCTTAAATGTTGGGACCAACTGCCTAGCCCCGGGCTCCTACGCTCCTCATGGGGCAATGTAGGATTGGATAATGGATGGATGGATGGATATAATGTGTATATATATATTAAAGAGACCGACAGATCTGCCAGTCATTAACCCATTGGATCCCACAGTTGCCAGGCGAGGCATTGCCCTGGGAGGGTACTAAGCGTACTGCCCTTCGCCTATCGGCTCATAGTTGCGAAGCTCATAGGTCCCTACCCAGGGGTTCCCTACTTTATTATGATTTGAAAACTCCCAGTTCAGTCCAATGCCCTGGACACTGGGCTCCAATGGGATATATATATATCTATATATATCTATATATAGATATATATATATATATATATATATATATATATATATATATAGATATATAGATATATGAGTCCAAAAACAGGTTTAAAGCCAATCTAAATGGCCTAACAGTTGTAAAGGACGCTAATCTTAGCCTAACACCTGTAACTAACTCACTATAACGAACAAAGAAATCTGAAAATTGTCAAATATGAGACTGGAAAAAAATCAAGCTTAGTAAACTGAACCCCATAACGACAATGTTCACCCCACCTATGGCTAAAACACACTAAACTAAGTCTAAAAACAGTTTACAAATCAACCTAAACATACAATTTTAGTCTAAAATATCAAAATCAGTAAAAAAAAAAAAAAAAAAAATCAAAACCCATCGTTAACTGGGGTTTGGCCATCGTTAGGCAGGGTATGGTGGTATTTCTACCTCCATCATTAAGCCGGGGTTTCACATCTAAGAGTTTTGTATATCAAGGTATACCTGTATATATATATATATATATATATATATATATATATATATATATGTACTGTACACTGTACACCTGTGGTACAGTGGTAGAGTGTGCATTTTCGTACATGGGAGAACGAGGGTTCATGCCCCGCCAGGGTAATAAACTTTGAGAGAGTTCTTCTGGCCACCTACTGCTTTGATGGTCATACGGGGTGCTGTGGTTGAACCAGTGTCGCATATTATAAAGTATGCTTGCACCCAGTCGGTTTGCATGGGCCGATTACACTTGGTTCACAGACTACACACACATCCAAAGCTGCTCCAACACTACAATCACACTTACAAGCACTTCTCACCCTATTTACAATCTCTACCAGACAGCTTAAGCCACTTGGTAGAGATACATACGCTGTAGGCTGTATTGTACCCACTTCAGTCGGGATAGGCCGGTCCAGCAGTGGACACTCAAAACAGCTGATGATGATGATGATTTATCTATCTATTGCCAGAAGCCTTAATCCCATAAGGGGTGGCCACAAACAAATCACCTCCATCTCACCCTGTCTCCAGCCATTTCATTGCCCTGTTCCCAGCTCACACCCCCCTCTCTCATATACCTCCACTCCATCCCTCCATCTCATCCTCGGCCCCCCCCTCCCTCTCACTCACATACACTCTCCTCGTCAGTCTCTCACTCTCGATCCTCTCCGCATGTCCAAACCACCTCAGTGTTTCTCCTAACGTTGCCTATCACATGATGATGATGATATATATACATACATATATATATATACAGTATATATATACAGTACTCGTCAGAAGTATTCAGCGTTGTCCGCCAGGCGCGCAATACTTATGGCCCCAAAAGAATCACCCATTCTGGGGGGTAAGAATTGAGCCACAAGTTTGAGCTCCGAGCATGACGTCACGGTAGCCTGGGGCCTTCCGACGCGCTGGTTGGTTCCCGCCTCAGTCGCCCACGGGCTGCCTGAGAGAGAGGAACTCCGCCGAGTGTCCCTCTCAAATTGCGCCATTTTTTACCGAGTGTCCCGCAGTGTTCTGGCCTTCACAACTTTGTTATGGCACCTACCCGTGAACTATCGAGTGAAATCATATCCCAGATCATTGCTCTAAAGGAGGCAGGCCACCAGACAAAGGAAATTAGTGAATTGGTTGGTGTGGCACGATCGACAGTGCGTCGTTGGTGTGCACGGTTTCGGGAAGAAAACAGTGGTGCAGTTCCCACAAAGAAACCGCGGTCTGGTAGGCCTAGGAAAACTTCCCCAAGGTCTGTTAATGTTTTAAAACGTGCAGTGGAGTTTAATCCTCGTGTGAGTGCAAGGAAAATTAAGGAGAGCAACCCGGAAGTGTTTGGTGAGGTGTCAGTGATAACAGTGTCTCGTAGGGTGCATGAGCTTGGTTACACAAGTCACAGGCCTGTGAAAAAGCCTCTTCTCACCAAGAGCCAGAGAATTCATAGGCTTGCCTTTGCTAATAAATATCTAACCTGGGGTGAGGAGCAATGGTTGTCAGTGTTGTGGTCTGATGAGGCAACGTTTAGTGTTACCTGTAACAGAGGAGCACGTGTGTATCGACGCAAAGGTAGTGACCCACTTGACCCACGGTATGTAGAAAGCACAGTTAAACATCCTGATTCACTCATGGTATGGGGTTGTTTCTCAGGGAAGGGTTTGGGGAAGCTTGTTGTACTTCCCAAGAACATCAGAGTGAATCAGGATGTTTACCTGGAGCTTCTGTGTGATCATTTACCAGACTCCTTCGAGCTAACAGGTGCACGAGTGTTTCAGCAGGACGGTGCACCTGCTCACAAGGCCAAATCGGTCACCAATTGGCTTTGTGACTGCGAGGTATCATTCATGACAGACTGGCCAGGAAATAGCCCAGACCTCAACCCCATTGAAAACCTCTGGTACCTCGTAAAGAAGAGTCTCCAAGGGAAAGACGTGAGCTCTCTGCCTAAGTTGGAAGCCGCCATTCGTGACTCCTGGGACAAAATACCCCTCCAGCACCACAGGAGCCTCGCCCTTTCACTTCCAGGACGTCTCAGGTCCGTGAAGAAACGTAAAGGCTACCCTACGAAGCACTAAAGGTAAATAAAATGCATTATTTATATGTTTTTTCAATGTTGAAAGGTTTGTTTCTCAGGAGGGACACAGGGCGCTCTATACTTCTGACGAGCACTGTATATATATATATATATATATATATATATATATATATATATATAAGTATATTCATTCATTCATTGCCAGACGCCATGTATCCCAAACGGGGTGGCCAAGGGCTTAGAGTTAATTGTTTTACAGGGAGGGGCACTAATCAACCACCAACCCCACTTAACACGTAGGAAGAATGTTATGCCAACAGAATCTGGTGTTTCCAGGCGGTCACCCATGCAAGTACAAACCAGACCCAACGTTAGCTGCCTGATTCCATGATGAATTTTGAACCGACTTAACTAACCACTTGAAAAGACACACTTTTCTTCTATGTTCATTTTTTCATGAAATTCTCTTGCTTTTTCAATCAACAGAGGACCTGAAATGCACATGCCCTCAGACCTCATTGTCTGGAACCACTCATACACAGGACGACTGAGGTCCTCTAACTTTGCTGTGCGCATTGTTCGTCGCTTTTCAATGCCATCAGGTGTTTAAGTTTTCATGAAAAATTCTTTAAGTTTCTGCGATATGTATATATATATTTATCCCAGTATATCTATATATATATATATATATATATATATATATATATATACATACAGTAGGTATGCACAGTACACAAGTTTATGGACAGCAGAGGAGGTCGCTTACTAGGAATTCACATACTGTGAATACATAAACTTATGGGAAAAATTACACATGGGCGGCACCCCCCTTCATCGGTAACCCTTGAGACTCCTGTCGGACCTAAGTGTTGTATTGTACTGTACAGGGAAACTAAGACATATTACCTAAGATAAAGTAAACCAACAAGATTATGGCTTTACTAAATCAACAAGTATATGGCTTAACTAAACCAACAAGAATATGGCTACTCACCTTAACCCAAGAGGACAACAGGCCTGATGGACGTAAAAAGGGGATCCGAGGCAGGGTGAAGCACCTAGCGTGCACCTCCAGCAATACCCGCCACACCACCTTACTCACCACTCTCGTCACCAGCACTTTCAACACTTTCACTAGATAATGCACTAACTTCGTTCATAAACCTTTCAAAGTCTATTTCTGACAACTCAGACATCGCATCATCCTCTTGATCCTCTCCAGGAAATGGCTCTTCTGATGTTGAAGGGAGTGATTCCTCACTTTCTTGAGGTCGCAGGTAACGGGTGATGAGGATTTGCTTCCTTCTGTTAACCTCCTGGTTGTGCCTGTCTGTGTATTAGCAGAAGGTTCTGTCCAGTGAAGTCATCACTTCCTCCACTCACAACTGACAGTGTTTGATGTCCCTGAATTCTTCCTTGAATTTGTCTAGGGCACACAGTACCCGGCTGATCTCCATCATCGACAAGTCTCCAAGCTCCATCACTGGTGGTGCTGGCTGTTCTACTGCAATCTCATGCTCTCAGTCCTCCTGCTCTCAGCCCTGGATTTGGGCCACTCTTTGCTACCGTCTCACCTACTATGAGTTCAATACGCGTACTATTAAAAAATACACTAAAACTCAATAAAAAATAAGTCTTCGTGTAAAATGAGATTCACGTACTAGGAGCTTGCTTACAATGCATACCTACTGTGTGTGTGTGTATAATTTTATATATACATATATAAATATATATATATATATATATATATATATATATACAGTACCCTCGCGTCCAACACGCGTTTGTCCAGCACGATTCGCGTCCAACACGGACGGCAAAAAATTAGTACAATTTAATACAATTTAAGTACTGTAAAATGGGTGCGTAAGCATAACACAGACGGAGCTCCAAGAAGTGGGCGAAATCCGCAAAGTTCGCCTCTAGCTCGATCACCTCTGGTCCAACTTGGTCATACTGGACATTCCCGTGACGCTGAGAGCCAATCAAAACTTCCGATCAAGTATCCTCCCTCACCCGCTATCATGACGTGATCGTGATGTCGCCCAATGAAAAACGCTTCTGCTCTCACGTGATGTTTTGTTTAAATTTCTCCCGCCACAGCGCCACTCAGTCACATAACTCGCATTGGATGGTGCTTTTTTCTTGCTGCATTTTCTGCCCTTGCTACTGCATTTTACGCAGCTCATGATGCCTAGGAAGCCCTCTGAGAACCCCAAGCAGTGGCGGCACCTCCCTCAGGCCACCAAGCTAGAATTCATCGAGAGGCAGAAGAAAGGGGAGAGGAATTTCGAAGGATTTATGAGGGAGGTTGAGGAGGAGCAGCAGCCATTACCCGCTAGTGACGCCAGCAGCCATCCTCTGGGGACCCAGTAGGACTACCTACAGCCTCAGATACCACCTTCCATTCCCAACAAGCCCACCAATACTATCCTAAAAGGTTAGGTATCATTCACAGTACAGCACCATTTATTATAATTACAGCAGTACTAATATATGTATAGGTATATGGTAGGTATATAGGGTGACTTTTCCTAGGGTTGCTGACATAATTCATTTTCCCCCATAAGCTCTGTTGTTTGTCCAACACATTTTTGGTCCAACACAGGACCCATGCATGATAATATTACCGTGTTGGACACGAGGGTACTGTGTGTGTGTGTGTGTGTGTGTGTATATATATATATATATATATATATATATATATATATATATATATATATATACACATAGTAAACCCTCTCTAATTCGAACCTGAACAATTGGGAAATAGGTTAATTCGGATCTTTTTTGACCATCAGACAAATAATTTTCATTCGGATAGAAATTCGAATTAAGCGAGACAAGTCCGAAATGGGTTCCAGTGATAAGTGGACGTGAACAGTTTTTGAAGTGATAAGTGTAGTAATAAATGTAATTTTTAAGAACTGTACAGTACCTTCAGTACAGTTAAGTGTACTGTACTCTACTACTGTGTTGCAAGACTTCATTATCAAGGTTTGAAACTATTTTATTTATTATATTGTGCACTCTTTGAGCATAAAGTAATAATATACTGTACTGTTCAATGTTTTCGTGAAAAATCCATGTTTTAGTGAGCATGGGTGTGATTTGGGGATAGAGGCAAGCATGGGCTCCAATAATTCTGATTTTTGGATAATTCGACATAGAGTTCCCCCCCACCAATTAATACAGGGTTTACTGGATATATATATATATATATATATATATATATGTATGTATGTATGTATATACAGTCTATCCACAGCTAACATGGTTTTCGCTAACACGAAAATGGTCTAACACGGTACAATTTTCCAGAAGTACTACCGCTTCTAACATGGCCATTGATGAAGCTAACACGGTTATTTGAACCGGGTGGGCGGTGATGAGATGAATCACAGAAGTGTTGCCTTGCCAACGGGTGTCATCTGGAGCCAACCACGCTTCAGCATTCTCACTATTGAACTACCCTCAACCTCCTCTCCAGCATAGTGTGTCCCCTCTTATCCTCCCATAAGGTAAATAAAATGTGGCTTTTAACTGAAATAATACTCTTTTATAATTTTGGGGGCCATATTAATACTTTCTAGAAGGTTCAAATTTGGGGGTATAAAAAATTTTTGCACAACAAGGGGGGAAAAAGTGGATTCTGGACAGGGGTGTGGAAGGATATAGGGGGTTTCAAGAGTCCCTGTAACATGAAATTTCTCTAAAATGGTAGGGGTGCAGAAGCAAGTAATTGTGTTAGACAAGGACAGACTGTACAGTACTGTATATACTATATATATATATATATATATATATATATATACATAGACACACACACACACACACACACACACAGCATATGGAAAATCTTTTAATATCTTTCTCTGCCTTACAGATGACTTAAATGGCAACAAGACTGACTTTGAAGCAAAGAAGAAAAGTGAACTCTGACTCAAGTTATGAACATACATTTGTTACCACAATCTGTACTGTCAGCTCCATTCCATTATAAATGTTAATCCCCTTTTCATAAATGTTAACTTATTTTTTTGAATAGCACCCCGCATTGTGCAGCTGCCTTCCCTTGTCACAAAGGTGCAAGCTGACTACTTGTAATACAAGTTTTGGAAGGTGGGTGGATGTGTCCGAGCTTCTTTTTATTATTTTTTTGTAACATGCAAGAAATACACGGGTAGTACTCCATTCTTTAACTACCATGATATGATGATAATCTAAAGTCCCAAAGTTATTTGTAAAGTCTCTTCTTGCTATATGGCAGAAAAGCAAGGCTACTAATTTGAAAGCTATAACGTATTTTTAGCCATAAAAACAATGACGCACAATAAATTCTGAAAGAACTGCAACACGATAAAGCATAAATAAAACCTAATTCATTGTGTTAAAGAGATTCTGTTCCCATCATATGCTACTCTGTAAATCAAGCTTCAGTATCTTTGGATCTGATCAGTCTTGGCCAGTATTCCACATAAACTTTACTCAATTACACAGCAGCTGCAAAAGAGTTATACAGTAAACTTCCCATTTCTTCTTCCCAACAGTTGCAAGCAATGTATAAAGACCAATTAGCTAGCTTTTGCAATTTATTAAGCCTCCACTTTCAGCTGTGCAATAGCCAATGTATTGGAGTTCCTTAAGCATAGCAAGGTCTTGACGATGATTATATATTTCTCTTTACAATGATGACTGGTTACTCAATTACAGTACCAGGGTACTTGCATTAATGCTGTTAAAGCCAATAATAGTTGTAGGTCTTAAGTAATAGTATGAGTAGCTGCAACCTCAGGCTTATCTGAACATAAACATGGTGGACTGCAAGCGGAAGCTGTCGTTCTTCTACAGTCCACCATCCTCCATTTGAGGGATTATTCAAGAACAGGATGGGGAATGGAGGTTGTCAGTTTAAGTGTGCAGCTCTAATGCCCAGTCGTATTAGTGCCACCATGTGAAGGCATCCCTCTCCTCCACCATGGTTGATGGTAAATGACACAAAGGAACACCAAACTAGGTAAATGCACCAGTAACTGCTAAGCACAGCCAAAGATATGATTAACATTCTAATATAAAAAATTCCAACATCTAAATAATCTGTGCAGTAAAGAAAAAAAAAGTATTCCCTGTTATGCGATTGATGATAAAAATTTAATTTAAACACCTTTATATATTTATGAATAAAAAATAAATGGCTACTTTTCCATGATGAAAAGGTTAGTGCAAATTTTCAGGACCCCTCTTAAAAGCACCCTCAGGCATATTACAGTACTACAGTATTTTCTTTTTTGGGTTGACCCACGAAAGCAAAGTATGCATTGCTGTCATTATTAATTCTCTTCATTGGTTGCAGAGTAATCAACAGTGCTGTGTATTTTCATGTGTAAGCCCACATTACAGAGAATTAACAAAATGGGAAAAATTAGAAAGGACTACTTTACATAAATTATCCAAATACACTATGAAGTGCACTAATATTGATATACATTTAAGAACTCAACACACAAATGCAGAAAGAAACAGGAAGGAAGTGTACATTATATAAGATTAAAAATAAATACAAGTGAATAGGGAGAGGTCAAAGCTCAGTAGTGATGCCAATCAATGTCAAAGAACAGACACCTAGTTCCCCTCATATAAATGCCATTCTTGTGGACCCAGAGAAAGATGAAATGACAAACTTTCTGAAAAATAAAAAACTAAAGCAATAACATTAGCTACCTACATCAAGAGCAAAGACAAATTTAGGGATACAGACAGTAGTTACCTGGTGGACAAGGAAATGAAAGTTGGTAAGAGAAACAATGAGAAAGGAAGAGGGTAACTACCAGTAATCTGAAAATATCAGATTAATAAAGAGGGCCACAGGGGTTGTTGAACTACAAATGCAAAACTGTCATGAAAATAAGAACCGTACATTTCATACGGCACTTCAAGACAGTCGGTGCTTTCACATAACTACATACGGCTACGGAATGCTTAATACCATTTCATTTCTGAGGTGACATGACCTGATAGGGAACACAAGTTACAAGACAAAGCACCTGAAAGGGTATGGCTGTAATCACTGTGCTCACATCTCTCCCAACATCTCACCTATAAAGCAAATGGTTACAGCATTCACAGAATGGTCAAATATCATTATCAACTGCCCATATAAAAACCAGCAAAAAAAATATAAAGTTATTGCAAAGACCCTTAGGGAAGAGATGTAATTAGCAAATCTCTCATTCACATTCCTGGATTAGATGGAGAGAATGCATTAATGACAATTTTAGAAGTATAAAAGCCTGCACCAATAATATAATGATGCAGTAAATGATAATAAGTGATCTGACAGCAAGACCTGTTCAGAAGGGGGTCAACACTGAGAAAAAGGGGTTAGTGTCCAGGCAGTTTTGTAGGTTGGACATCTGCAATAAATGTGGAACTATATAACACAAATGGGTAGCTTTACCAGTACTTACAAAAACAAATATGCAGTCCATGTTAATCAACATGACACCAAGTCACTGGAGCATAAAACTGGCTGCCATCTGCTTGTGTTTCAAGTCAAATTTCTACCTCACAAAATTGATGAACCAACAAAAAATAAAAATAAATAATTTAGTAAAAAGGGCTGGCAATAAATTTGTAAGTTCTGTAACAGTATTTGGAAGAAAATTAAACTGATATAAAAAAAAAAAAAAGGATATACAATATGCTCCATGATTAATGGAGCCATGAAGGTTAAAAAATAAGTTCAAAGGTTGCTATTCAAGACCAAAGAAAGATAATATGTTCTATACTGTGTAGATTGTAGTGCCCTCATGACCAACAGCGCTTCTACACATCAAGCAAGTTACACATGCTAGTTGAGACTACCAAAACTTAATCCGGGTAGTGCACACAATATTCAGGTAACTCTGGAATGAAGTTAACACCTCTTCCAGTTGTGCGAGACTGTAAAATGTCATTCTTCATGTAGCTATGTTTGTCAAACTTCAGTTCTTTACTTCTGACTGTCAACCTTAGCTGAAGCTTGAATTCATGCCGCTAAACAATTAACCTAGCGACACACCTCAACATATCCCCATAACACCACTGCTCTGACCTTTTGTACCTAGATAACCATGTGACTAAGGATTTGTGAGATACAATGGCAAGATGTCGTCTGTGTCCAAGAAACACACTTTAGACAAAAGAGAGGGAGAAAGGAGAAACCTGAAGGATACTGTAATGAGGTACTGGCAAAAGAACCTGAAGTTAGCCCACTAGACCCAGCCAGCAGTGCAGGCCAGGTCTGGGGCCAAGGGAGGGGAAGTCTGGGAGCCGCAGCGGCCTTGCGGCCCATGTCACCTGGTCGAGGGTAACTGGTGAAGCAATGCCAACCTGTCTTCAGGATTAGGAGAGATGCCCAGATCGTTGGAGCGCAGGCGACGACTTAATTCTTCAATCTGCAGCTGCACTGTAATAGAGCGGGTTAGCGGGCAAAAATGCCCAAAATTCAATCAATACTGTGTACACAAACAAAATTCAATAGAGGATGTGCACTATTTAAAGATTGCTCCAATAGTATGAGTAGCGAATCAACTGACAGTGCCACCCAACGATGTCATTCTTAAGTGAAATCTAGCATCTACAAAATCTTAGTTGTCTTGCTGTGTCTACCTTTGAATAAAAAATTTATTGAAATCTTGCAATTACCTGTAAATGGATTAAATTATATTTGAGGGAGAGGACTGTTAAGTAATTAGTTTATAATTAGGCTGCAAATAAATTTCAATTATACAAAAAATCACTAAACTTACCCTAAGGGAAAGTCTAGTTACCTTAAAATACCCTTCCCATACCCTCACGTTTGTTTGCCTTCGTCTCTCTAAATGTTTAAGTTCAAGGTGAAACATTAAATACACCAAAAAAGGTGGGGGCAATAAATGGAACCATTAGCTTAAAAAAAAGAAAAAAAAAAAAAAAAAGGATAGAAAAGAAAAAGTATACAGTACATATAAATATATAATAGAACAATTACAGCAAACATGAACTGCAAAGTAGGACAGTACAGTAATCACAGCACACCTCAGGTGCTCCTTGCATGAAGGCCACTGCAGCTCCAGTATCTCCCTCCAAGCTGGATTGCATGTGCTGTTCCTCTGTGTCTGTAGTGTTGCCTGCACAAAAATCCCAACAATACCTGCAAACCAAACAGTAATTCCAGGAGGAAATCACTACTTGGACTTACATAAATATGCCTCCTCCTGGTCCTTGGACATGTTGCTGGGCAGGACAGTGGGCATACCAGGAATAAACGTCTTATCCTTTTCATCACCCTGCCAGCGTGACTTACGACGCCTCTTCCTCTCTTCAGCCTCGGCTGGAATGCAAAAAAGCTAATGAGTAATGGTACAACAGTTTCATCAGCCATATAATTTTTTCCCATAAGAAATTAACATTTTGCTAGTGAAAATTCAGTTTCAGATTATTGGAATCTGGCTTAGTTCTTTTATCATGCAGAAGAAAGTTTGTGTGTGTGTGTGTGTGTGTGTGTGTGTGTGTGTGTGTGTGTGTGTACGAGAGAGAGAGAGAGAGAGAGAGAGAGAGAGAGAGAATGATGAATCTGTGACTATAAATCAATTGTCATGCATCTGAAGCAATATCCCCAAGTATCTACCAGTACTTCATTTCCACTTTGTTCTTTCTAAAACCTGTCAATAAAAGTAAGAGGCCTAGGCCTCCTCCCACTAGTTTATTCTATTACCTGACAGTTTTTTTTATAATAATCTATCTATTTCTAGCCAGACGCCATAATCCCGTATGAGGTGGCCATTTGTCTTGGAGTTCGCTGTTTCAAGGAGAGGAGCATTAACCCTCTGTCAACCAACTTGTTGATATGTAGGGAACATGAATGGATTGGTTATATGGTTATCACCCAGCACTGTAAATGGTTTCCTAGCTTACAGGAAAACATTAGGTTTGTCATTCAATGTATAGCCACCTCAAAAGGAATGAAGAATAATGAAAAATGTCAGGAAAGATGGGAGAAATAAGATGAGAGAAGGGCAGACACAGAAAAAGAATTATAAAGGTGAAGGAAGAAGTAAGCAGCATTACATCAAGTGAGTGGATGATGGTCGCCACCACCTACCACCAATACTAATAACCAGTAAAACACCTTTGTCAGCAAGATACGTGCGAGAGCATTTAAATCCAAAAGCACTGAAATGTCATCTTACATCCCGAGGATGCCTAGAATATATTGATGGCTATCTACCTACCAAGTTTTGTCTTTAAAACAACTGTCTGGCCTGTGACCCTCTTTTGATGGTTTTTGACATGCTGCACTTGGCATGTGTCAAGTGCTAAATGCACTGCCAGGGGGGTGATGAAACCTGTCAAAAACAAATCTTATAGAATGGAGCTATCATATGGTGCAAACCACGCAGTGATCGGCCCTGTGGTTGCTGAGATATAAGCTTCTCAAAAGCGTTACGGACAGGCCGGCTTGAGCCGCTCGTATGTGAGAAAATGCCACTACAGTACTGTACTTATCGAGAGACTCGAGAGGGCTTCGCCCTCACTCATAATAATGATTAAAATACTATGGGTAACTTCATAAATACAAATATCTACAGGTACTATGTATACTCCCAACGTGATTCCATGGTTTTGATAAACTTTAAATATTACTTTGCTTCAGACGTACGACAATTAACGACAGGGAAACCTGGCCCAAATTTGATGACGTCTGTCATACACCTGCAATGACTGACAATTCAGCACCTACAAAATTCTAATACAGGCAACCCTCGGTATCCAAATGACTGATACTGTAGCTATCTGAATTTTCGCTTATCCAAACAGCAATTTTTTGCACAATACAGTGCAGTCAAGACTGTTTGCTGTTTTAAATCGCAACAATGATACCGGTAATCAAAAAACTAAACTCGTTTTCAGAATTATGATAAAAATTGGTCATGATTTTATTAGAATATGATTGTATTAAGGCCACTTCCGTGAATTTCATGAGGACACGGTGATGCATGCAACCTGACAGTCTGCTATCTGAGCCAACAGGGCTGCACAGTGTTCAAATTTGCTGTGATCGTCTGTCTTTCGTTTCATTTTGTGTTTGAAAGGCCACTGAAACACCACTGACATCTCTAATAACAGTGCAAGTGCTTAACAAGTAGTGCAATGTGCTCCATTAAGTGAAATGATAACCTATCCTGTCTGAATTACTGAAACTTGTGACTTGGAAATCGTGTCAACCGTACGTACACAGCCTCCCAGTCAACTGATTGGGCCAAGATGGCCACCCAGTGTTTATATTTGTTGTGATCATCTGCCTTTCATTCTGATTTGGGCATGAAAAGCCAATGAAACTCCACTGCTATTGCCAATAACAGTGCAAGTGTGTAACATACAGTGTTGTGTGCAATTTAAAGTGCAATGTTAACCTTTTTTGTTGAAACAATAATACCTGTGACTTGGAAATCATGTTTGGCAAGCATTCTACCCCTAGTGGAAAGCATGGTGCTACTGTGAGGCACTAAGGACAAGCCTAAAAGGGAATGTTTTTACAAATTTTGAATTTCACAGTCGAAGGCACCCACCCTAACCCCACTGAACGTATATTATATTGACCTCACTATACTGTAAGACCTCACTATAACGGACTAATTGGGGCCCAAACCATTCCGAAAAATGCAAAATTCCGATAAAAGCGACATCCAGACTTCCCCCTGCTATTCCGGGACTTTTTCCGAATTATCAGACAGTCCGGATTGCATGAACAGTTTTTAAATTGTTTTGACTACCATTGTGGTACTGTACTGTGTTATAACTTTACTATATTAATTTTCATTCATTCATTCATTGCCAGACGCCATGTATCCCACATGGGGTGGCCAAGGGCTTAGAGTTAACTGTTTTACAGGGAGGGGCACTAATCCTCCACCAACCCCACTTGACACGTAGGGATGCCAACAGCATCTGGTGTTCCCAGGCGGTCACCCATCCAAGTACTAACCAGACCCAACGTTGCTTAATCAAATGGTATAATATACATAATACTGCACTGTACATTGATAAACATGTCTTTTATAGATCTTAGTGTGGTGAACATAGCTGAAGTGGTCAGGCAGTCCAGACTGCTTCTGGCTTTACCGGACTTTTTGCAATATAGAGGAATTAAGTCCGGTAGCTCCTCGAGTCCAATAAAAGCAAATTCCAGTCATGAAGTCCGTTATGTTGAGGTTTTACTGTATGATAAATCGTTATGTGATGGCATTTCACTTGTCGCATCCCTACCATATAGTGAGTCATGACTGTATCTCAACACAGTATTCAAAATGGAAATCTCATTCACCTGAATCCCCAGTATGAAATTCCATATAAAACTGATCCTTTCAGCAGTAACTGTCCCTTTCAGCAGGGTACGCAAATATCTGAACACTAATAAAAATTACAAAATTGGTAGAATAATCCTAAGACTGGAAAAAAAAAAAAAAAAAAAAAAAAAAAAAAATCCACTATATTTCTTGCCACCAGGCACTCAAGACTGCTCCCAAACTGAAGCATTTGCCACTCGATGCTAAACTGATAACACTATGCCAATGTTACTGTCTTAACGGCATGGTCGTGGTCGCAATTACCTACAACACTTAGCTGATTGCTGTGATACAGTACACAGGTATCTGTTGCTGGTATTGTGCTTCTTTATGCTTACTGACTACATTAGGCTACATGTTATGACAAACTGGATAAAGCCACAGAGAAGGTGGTATCTCTGAGGACTATTCTGTCAACAGCTAGCTTACCTAAGATAGCAGATTTGGGCCAGCAAATATAGTTCTGACTTACTGTTAAGTAAATGTTGCATTATTATTCTTTCACATCTGTTACCTGTACAGTACAGGGTATTGTGCAGCTTTATGTGCTTATTATATAACTTCTGATGCAGGTACTGTGCTGCTGCAAAAGAGTAATGAATATCTATCTATCTATCTATCTATTGCCAGATGCTATAATCCCATAAGGGGTGCCCATTTCACTTTAAGTTATATGTTTTATGGGGAGGGGCACTAACCCTCCACCAACCCACTTGTTGACACATAGGGAGCACATATGGTTTGGTTATATGGTTACCATCCAGCGTTGTAAATGGTTTCTTGGCTTACAAGAAACCATTTGGCTTGTCACTCAATGTAAAGTCACCTGTAAAGGAAAGAAAAGCGATAAGAAGCGACAAGAAAGGTGGCAGAAATAGGAAGAGAGGAGTGCAGGCACAGAAAAAGAATGATAAAGGTTAAGGAAGAAGTAGACAGCACTACATCAAGTGAGTGGATGATGGTCGCCTCCACCTACAACTGTAATGAATATACTTTCACTTAATACTGTATAGGCTATACTTGGTGCGAGATGACTAGGTCACCCAAGAGTAAACCTCTAAGTCCATTTATCATACTGTAATTATATAACTTATGTTATAACAATTTCAGTATCTGAAAAATCACTATCAAAACTAACTTTACTTACCCGTACTGTAGCTAACATAACCCCATTGGATTCCAAGGACTGCCTTGCAATCTGCATTATTGTTGTTTTATTTCAGAACCATAAAATCCCATCAAACAGCTCTTAATACACCATTCTAACCAGATGACCAAGTAAAAACATGCATTACAATAATGGGGCTGGCACTGCATTAGGCCAATGGGTAGGTCTTGCTTTCAATGGAAATGCCGTGTACACAGCAACCTGCCTCAGCTCCTGCCAACAACCCCCAAACATTCTGTTTTAAGCACTCCAAGCCCACTATTTAGTGTTTTAACCTGTTCCATGCCATGTCCGTATATACACAGACACAGTATTGCAAACATTTGCGCAAAATTATTTGAGTCCACCCTTACTGACAAAAAAAATGAGATTAAAACACCCCCCTCTCCCATGCCTTATACCAATATAATAATAATAATAATAATAAAAAAAAAAAGTGAATGCGAAAATGTAAAATTAGAACGGGACCCGAACTTCCCATCGTCATATTTCGCCTGTGGCTGCATTATGTACACCAGGTTGTGTTTCCATACTACAAGTACTCCACGCACCCACCCACTCTACACCAAAATGGACCATCTATCCACATCAGCCGCTGACAGTACAGTATCTGAAAGCAGCCATTTGACGCAAATCTGGGTCACGCCATTTTGCCAAGGATAATGTGCTTACCCCCGACTTCCAGTCAAGGTTGGAGAACTTTCAGTGCTGATCCAACAGACAGTGATGCATATACAGTGTACAAATAGTGTAACTTTACACTCCCTCTTCTGTCTTTCTTTCCTTCACTCTTTCCTTGTCCTTCTGCCTGTGGGTGACTCTACACTAAGTGACAAGCCAAATGGTTTCCTGTACACCAGGAAACCATTTACTATGCTGGGTGGTAACCATACAACCAAATTTTGGCACCTGGTGGTTTAGTGGGTAATTATTGCGCTCCAATCGGATTGACCCGGTGAAGGTTTATATCCAAGGGATGGTTGGGGCTGATTGCTCAAGTAATGCCACTCAGGGATGAGGAAGGCTGGTCACTCTCATCTTAAATGTCGGGACCAACTGCCTAGCCCAGGGCTCCTATGCTCCTCATGGGGCAATGCAGGAATGGATGATGGATGGATGGATGGATGGTAAGTAAACTGCAGTAAATCATGATATGAAGTACAGTAATCTAAGGAAAATGACATAAGAAATACTGTATGTGATTTACCATAACTATCATGACTGTGTGCAGCATTGAGTGTTTAGGCTATTGTGACTTATGCAAGTGTTTATAGCATCTTAGGCTGGTCACTCTCATCTTAAATGTCGGGACCAACTGCCTAGCCCAGGGCTCCTATGCTCCTCATGGGGCAATGCAGGAATGGATGATGGATGGATGGATGGATGGTAAGTAAACTGCAGTAAATCATGATATGAAGTACAGTAATCTAAGGAAAATGACATAAGAAATACTGTATGTGATTTACCATAACTATCATGACTGTGTGCAGCATTGAGTGTTTAGGCTATTGTGACTTATGCAAGTGTTTATAGCATCTTAGACCAATGCAGTACTGTATATATATATATATATATATATATATATATATATATATATATAAAAAGTGAATGTGAAAATAGCCAACGGCCATACCACATTGAGTACACCGCTTCCCGTCCGATCAGCGAAGTTAAGCAACGTTGGGTCTGGTTAGTACTTGGATGGGTGACCGCTGGGAACATCAGATGCTGTTGGCATCCCTACGTGTCAAGTGGAGTTGGTGGAGGATTAGTGCCCCTCCCTATAAAACAATTAACTCTAAGCCCTTGACCACCCCGCCTGGGATACATGGCAGCTGGCAATGAATGAATGAATGAATGTGAAAATACGTAAAATCGCACAGAACCCCAACTTCTCATAATCATATTTTCGACTGTGGCCGCATTACATATACCAGGTTGCGTTTCCATACTACAAGTACTTCATGCATCCATCCACTCCACAGCAAAATGGATTATCTATCCACATCAGCCAATGACGGTATCTGAAAGCAGCCATCTGACGCAAATCTGGGCACGCTGGACCAAAACACCTGTTTTCGGGCGCAGAAAACAGCTGAAGTGAGCACTTTTACTGTCACTAGGCTTATTTTAACCACTTCTCAGGTCTATCTGTGAAAAAGAAAAAAAAAAAAGTAAAAAATGGCCAGCACTGGGGGTCACACAGCCTCCCAAGCCCTTGGCTCTGGGGACCAAAAAGCTGACAAAGGCTACAGCATGAAACCAGTTAACAGATATCAGTGACAAAGACAAGCTTTTAACTTAAATTGGGTAATGTTTCAGAATAAGAAGAAATCTGGACTGAAAACATTCAGCTAAAATAATACAGTACGGTATGTCGCTTATGTTATGAGAAATGTCGTATCTGCAAGAATGAAAACTGACTTTTAGAAATGTTCTATCTACAGGCAGAAGCCATGACTCCATAAGCGGTGGCCGTCTGTCTTTGAGTTGGTTGTTTTACGGGGACGGACACTAACCCTACGCCAATCAACTTGTTGACTCACACGGAACACATATGGACTGGTTACACGGTTACTACCCAACGATGTAAAAGGTTTCCTGGCTTACAGGAAACTATTAGGCTTGTCAATCAATTAAAGTCACCTGAAACTGAAAAAAGATTAACTCTTAAAAGTCAGTTCCTGTTCTGGAACGTGTTATGGGGACGTTGGTCCCCATTCCAGAACGTTTAGACATTCTTACATTCTCAGCCACTACTCTACAAAAAAATAATCATAGGACATTGGAACACCACTCATTTTAAAGCTAAAGAGTTGCACTTTGCTGGATATAAAGATTTTTATAAAAGGTTTAATAAATTTCATAGGAGCAATTTTTGAAAAATCACCAATTTTTTGCAAAAAAATGCCTGCTCCTGACAGCCAATTTTTATAAACAATGCTCAACCCCAAGGCGTTAATAAAAAAGTGACAGGAAAGATGGGAGAAACAGGAGGAGAGAAGGACAGAAAGAAAAAAAATGATAAAGGTGAAGGATGAAGTAGGCAGCACTACATCGTGAGTGGATGATGGTCACCACCACCTACCACTTAATTACAGTAATCTCTCGATTAGCCTATCTGGACAGCCATTACACAGACATTGTGATCAGGCTGCTCCAAATCATCATTTGCAAATTTTTTCCAATTACCTAGACAAAATGCTTACATCCATTTTGAAATTATGGTCGCCTGAAAAATTTCCGCCCGGACGGACAAATACAGCCCAAGGGCGCCGCCATGTCAAGCTGATTTGTTTAGCCTATGTCCACCAGACACCCCCACTGCTCGCTCTCTGTTCATGCACGTTGCTTGTGCAGTGAGCAGCACTTCCCTGACTCTTGTTACAGCAGCACACGTGGTAGCTTTCGTGGTGGTTCCCTACCTGCTTCAGGCCTTGCAATTCCTTGCATGCCTCTTCTTGGGGTGTGTGATGATGGCCACTTCACCAAGGAGGAGGAAGAGGGTAGCGCTGACTCTTCAGAAGCGGAAGATCCTGAGTAAGACTCATACGGGATGGTCGAATCGTGTGCTGACACTGATTTTATGCTGGCTTACTGTACTGTGTCCAGATTTTATTCCATTTTACCATTATGTTTTGTGTGCCCAATGCATTTATCTTGTGTAACTGTTTTTTTCATGTCACTGCAGGGTACAGCTCTGCAGTAGTGGTGATTGTGGTTGATGGGCTGCTTGACCATGGTATATAATTGCTTGGCTGTGGTTTACAGGTCTGCTTGACCAGAAAGAGTAGTATTAAACAACAGGAGCAAGTGCTGAACGATGTACTATAGTGGCCTTTCACACTGGCTTTCAAAGTTAGGTTATATATGAATGGAGGCGAGGGGAGAAGTCCACTATCCGACAGAGCCACTACCAAGACATGCCTTTGGCTCTACTACGTTAATCGAAGGATTACTGTATGAAAATTTCATACACACGGACAAATACTAATGGTTAAGAATGTTTATTCATTATTTTACAGGGTGACCCAGAAAAAACTCCCACATTTCAAAGGTAAATGAAAAAAAATGGTTGTAGATACTCAAAATATTATTTGCACACATGAAACTTCATTCAATACAATTTTTATTCATCACGTTTTAAAGATGACATCCTCTAAATGATGGCCGTCACTGTCTCTAAACACTTGGAGGCGATTTCTGAAGGCTGCCATGGCTCGACGGGTCATGTCGGGGGGAACAGCGGCTATCTCCTGCTGAATAGCAACCTTAAGGGCTTCAAGAGTTTGGGGTCGATGAGTATACACTCGTGACTAAAGGCAGCCCCACAGAAAAAAATCACAAGGGGTGAGGTCAGGGGAACAGGCCGGCCACCCAACATCTCCATGCAACGAGATCACCCGATCCGGAAACATTTCTCTCAGCACTTGCAATGATCTTCGAGCTGTGTGTGCCATAGCTCCATCTTGCTGAAACCAAACATCGAGTTCTTCAAGCTCAAGGTGTTCGAGTTGTGGCCTTAGAAAGTTTTCTGGCATATCAATGTAACGGTCAGAAGTTACAGTAACAGTTACACCACCCTCTTCAAAGAAATAAGGACCCACGATGCCAACATCGGCAACAGCGCACCACACAGTCACTCGATTGGAGTGCAACAGTCTTTCGTGTAGCACGCGAGGGTTGTCTTCAGACCAATAGCGAAAATTTTTTTTGTTTACAGAATCACTCAAATGAAAATGAGCTTCGTCACTGCACAAGAGAACAGCATCTTCTGGAACACGTTGCAGAAAGTTCTCGCATAACCCCCTGAGACTTATCCAGTCTCTCGCATTGAATTCTTGCACAATCGTCATTTTGTATGGATGGAAGTGAAGATCTTTGTGTAAGATTCTCCTTGCAGTTTCCCAGGATATCCCTACAGCTAAAGCATGCTTCCGCGCAGAACATCTCGGAGACTGCACAACAGATCGCCTCAATGCTTCAATATTCTCAGGCGTACGAGTGCTCCTACGTCAACCAGGGGATTTTCTTTTTAAAGCTGAGCCTGTTGCCCTGAAATTCTGAACCCAATGCAAGATGGTTTTCCGATCTGGAACATTTTGGTTCCATGGAATACTGAAACGTCTTCAAAAGGCCCTCTGCACGGCGATTACGGAACGGTTGTTTGTGAAGATCGCTTCGACAGTGAACGCACAGTGTGCTCCTGACCACGGCATGTTGGCGACTGAGGACGCTTGGAGTTGGGCTACCAACAGACCCTAGCCCCGCCCCTCCTGCCTCACTACTGCCAGTGCTACAGCCTTTCGAAATGTGGGAATTTTTTTTTTTGGGGGGGGGGTCACCCTGTACAAGAAATACTGTATGAGAAAAAAAAAAAAGTCATCATAAAAAAAAAAAACGAGAAAAAAAGGGCCACCTGGCTCTATGAGAAAAAAAAAGGTCATCATAAGAAATACGAGAAAAAAAGGGCCACCTGGCTCTCATTATTGCAGTAATTTGGCAGATCAATTAACCATAATCGAGGAAGATTCAACTGACCATTCTTCCATAAAGTTCAATATTTCAGGTACATTACTGTACTATCTACCACCTATCTAGCTATCACCAGACACCTTAATCCTGTATGGGGTAACCACAAACAAATCGTCTCCATGTTGCCCTGTCCCCTGCCATTTCGCTGCCCTCCTTTCAGTGGTTGAGTAGTTTGTTTGTGACTGTTGGGAGGGGGTCAGAATGCACCTCTTTTTTTTTTTTTTTTTTTTTTTTTTTTAAATACTGGTATACCATTTAATGAGATTAAAAGATATGCACCCCTCCATGCATGCAAGGTCATTCCTATACAGCACTTCCAACACATGATTCCTACTGTAGTTTTGTCCTTCCTACCAGCTAAATTGGGCTACCGGTAGGTTAAGTTGCATTAGGTTATGTCAGTAAAGACTACTGTGTTACAAATTACCACAACTTGAAGCCACAGTAACCTGAAATCTGACATGATCAGTGGCAATTTGCCATGGCTTGTGTATGAAACTGAAAGGTTTTATAGCAGGTGCCTTCAAAATTATGCATTTCTGCAACTTTTAAAAGCTATTACAATAATAATTACATTACAATTAATTGGAAAAAAAAAAAAAATCTATACATGGGAGCTCTCCTGTAGTAATGTGAAATATCACTACCATATTGCTGCAGTTTTGCTACTTGCCATAGCTGCCTGTAAAACTAGGCCTCTTTCTGCCCACTACATCATAGTTAAATGCAACAAAATGCCATTAGTACATCAACTGACATGTGGCCAGCCTAAAGATAATCCATTGCATTACAACCATACAGTCTTCTTACCTTTGGCTGAATCACTCTCCCTCTTGTTATTATTTTGAGCAAGGCTAATTTGTGCAGAAATAGTAGCTGCAGCTGCAGCGGCGGCAGCAGCGGCGGCGGCCGCAGCCGCCACAGACGAATTGGAAGATGTGGAACTCATGTAACTCGGCTTCAGAAGAGAGCCCGCAGGAGCAGCCTTCTTGCCCGAGCCTATAGCGGGATTCATGCGCCCTAATGGTGTACTATTAGCTCCACTCATTTTCAAGTGCGTCACCTCCTACAGCACTTCTCGCCAGCCTTGCCTGTCCGAGTACTCCGTATTTACTGAATTGACACAGCACGATCTTGTTGTGACCTACGACGCTATCGACCGTCGTAACAAGATGGCTACCAAGCCTCCCAGGCGCAGCGTCTGCTCTATGTGCGTCTGCTACTTCTTAGGAATTTTGCTTCATCATAAGTTAAATAATTGGATAATTACTGGGTAGTCAGTTACACAACGTTTATTAATTCACCTATACAACGCCATTTTCTTTACAATAATAGCTGACCGTCAACTTCAGCGGAGATTGACTTACGCTCTATTTACAGTAAATGATGCCAGATATCTCCTTTTTTTAAGATTATCTCCAAATTATGATGTCGAGTAATTACATCAATTCAGATATGGCCACAGCAAACCAAAGTATTCAGGAAAACATTCATCTGTTAATATGGATTTAATTATTTACCATGCATATTAAGAAATCTTCGTAAAGGGTAATAGTCCGATTACGGAATGATTGAATGAAACGCACACGTAATTTTTCAAGGACATGAAAGTTTTTTTCATTTCATATAAATTGCATATCTTTGTAGTCTACATAAAATTATTTCTGACCTATCGGTTACTAGAGCTGCTGTAGAATAGAGTGATAAGAACTACTGAAAAAGTGAGTAATAAAAAATAATGAAGATATACATATATCAATTTTCTTTTTCACTGTTGCTTCATAGAAAATGAAGTCTAATTCATACGTACCTCAACCATTTTTTTTTTTTTTTTTTTAATGATCACATATCAGTGTTGGTAAACGTGCATTTTACTTTAAACAGCAGAAGTACCTTACTAAACCAATTTCTCTTCTTGCTAAGAGCCGTTTACATTTCTCTGGTTATTATCTTGGAGTGGTAAAAGAACGTTTCACGTTAATTTTCTTCATCTTTTGTTTTTATGATAGAACTCAGTGTTTTTTTAGCCATGTTCCTTCTCCTGTATCAACTGTTTGTTGAATGTATTGGCGGACATTTCTTTTAACATACGTCCCGGACGCACTTTTGTTACCGAAATGCACGTGCGGCGGGGTGAACCCGACAAGATACCCACCCCACTAGGAGATGGAGGGGGGGCTAATTTACCTGACCCGACGTCCCAGCATCAACGACATATGTCCCTCCTGACTCAGCGCCCCTCTTCCTCGCAGCCAGACAACCCGGTAGTGTACAGGGAAAGTACACTACTCTCCAATAGAGGGACCGCTCACCAGAACCGGGGTGGGATTTACAAAGACAAGCTACCAAGCACACCCTCAGACGCCAAGTCCTTTCGATCGGCCTCCTAGTTGACTGAGGACCCGGGAGGAGCCTCTAGGGTTGCTATGCCCCTACCTCGACGGACGGAGGGCACGCTCCACAGGAGCTGTGGTGTAAGCCGAGAGAGTACGCCCAGCCTCTTCCTCCCGACGTCGCAGGTACAGAACTTTCCCCGACGGAAGGAGGGCACGCTTCACCGGAGCTGTGACGTAAGCCACGAGAGTACGTTCGTCCTCGTCCTCCCGACGTCCCAGGGACAGGTGTCTCCTTCTCGACAAACGGAGGTCACGCTTCACCGGAGCTTTGGCGAAAGCCGGAAGAGTACGCCCGACCTCTTCCTCTCGACGTCTCAGGGGCAGGAGACTCTAGCCCTATGGCAGGAGCGCAGACTCTGCCAGAGCAGCGATGACCACATGGACAGTCCTACGGGTGCCTGCTCCCTGTCGCCAGTACCGGCGGTGTCCGGGAGAGCCTCCCCTGACCTCTCCCGCGTCCCTGACCCTCGAAGGAGTGCAGGCAGTGCCTGACGGGGCTGTCTGATGGAGGGGGCCACCTCTGGCTCGACCCACCACCCCTGCGCTGTGAGGCGCCCCTCCCCTCATCTATCTCCCCGAGAGGTGGGAGTCTCTCCCCATACAGGCTCCCCACCTGAGTCCGGACCAGGCGGGACGTCCCTGAGGCACGGTGTCCAGTCCCTCCAGCCCCGCCCATCCCCAGTGCTGACGGGCCCACCCCTGACGGCCTCCCTCTGCCATCGAGATCTCAGCCCCTGGAGTCACTGGGCCACCCCAGGTGTCCGCTGCGGCAGCAGGGCTTCTCCTGGAGTAGGTAGCCGCAGTCCCTCCCTGTCAGCTGCCCCTGACGGTCGTGAAGCCAACCCCGGCCGGACACCGCCCTCCTCCCAGCCGACCTTAGGCCCGGGCCTCCCTTGGTCCCTCCCCCGGACCCCGACAACGATGAAGGGCTGACGACGTGCTGCTCGTCTACTGGCCTTCTTTGGCCCCATCCCAGAGAGCCCTGCCTTCCGCAGGGTCAACGCAGCTAGAGAGCCGCCCCACACACCATCCCGCTCCTCTCAGACTAGTGGCCACTCCAAGGGCCACCCTTTCCTGTGCAGCTCCCTGGACGGCCTGCCTCCCATGCCTGGCCACCACCTGGAGCTCCCGACGTAGGCCCCTTCACTCGTGGGCCGTGTTCTTCCCTTCGACTGAACTGTGAGTAACAGGTCTCGTGACTTTCCGCTCCCCCAATGTGGTGATTCCGACCCCTAGTGAACCAACCAGTGTGACACAGTGTGACATTGTCCCCCCTCCCCCGGAGTGTCTCCCCAGTGCCTCTTCCCCCCCCCCCGCGCGTCCCTCTACCCTCCCCTTGGTGTCCCCCCCCCCCGGTGAACCGATAACCTGTGACTTACAAGCGGAGTATCTCACCCCATCCACGGGCTGGTTTCCCCTGGAAGGTGCAAAACCCCCTTGTGTCACTCGCAGAAGACAACAACACCCCAATGCATCCTGGTTCAGTGTTGTTGCCCTCCCCCCCTTCTCTCCTCCTGGCCCCCGTCTCCACGGAAAACAGTTCCTCCCTATCCTCACTAATACCTCCCCCCCTCCCCCCTCAGGTGTGATATATTGTATGCACTCGTCCTGTGTGGTGCGGCATAGTCTAAGTCTAGCTAGGGTTTCCGTCTATGTCACGCTGATATATTATATTAACTAGGACCTCGTCTATGTTGCGCGAACCCTTAGGCTTAAGGGACTGACTATACGAGCTGTCTCTGTGGATATACTGGATAGTGTTGTCTGTGAATATGCCGATGGTGATACGCTTGATATATTTGTGAAATATTACCTGTAACACTGTGTGTAAGCCAGTTAGACTCCAGGAAAGTGTAAACCCATCTACGAGACATGTGTGCTGAACTAGGTGGACAGTGATTGTCATAAACATCAGTGCAAGTTGTTGTATAATCTCAGCTTTGGCTATAACATTGTGTGTGTAATCACTCTCTGATATTGTAACAGTGATTGTTATAAACATCGGTGCAAGTTATTGTGTATTCCCAGCTTTGGCTATAGCACTGTGTGTGTAATTGTTTTCTTATAATATAGCAGTGTATCTTTTGACCCGTGGTGTTTGTGTTTTTCCCTCCTTGTTGATACTGACCCGGTCAGGAACAAAGAACCCAGGGCTGCACCGTGTCTGGACCCGAGAAGTCGAGACACAGAATACGCTGCATAACAGTTACCTCTTTCTAATCTTTCATTTTAACCTTAGCAAATCAAACCAAACCTAACAACCTAACCTAACCAAGTAATTTAACCTAACCTAATCTAGCTTAGACTCGAGTAAGTTTCAGCAAGCCTACCACTTAGATGAAGTGATGACGTTACGTTACCATGACAACCTCCGTGCTGGTTCTACACAAGCATCCAACAGTGGGGCTTTTTCAGTGTCAGTCAGTCTCTCACCTAAGGTCAGTCTATTCATATGACTGCTGGCGTTCCTAATTCACCTAGCTGTACTAGCCTGTTGTGAGAATTGTCAGTGAATTTAGTGACCTGTGATAGTGTTGTGCTAGTGTATTGCAGTGACCTGTGATGGTGTTGTGCTAGTGACCTGTGATAGTGTTGTGCTTGTATGTTTTAGTGATCCGTGACAGTGTTGTGTTAGTGTGTATTATTGACCAGTGATAATGTTGTGCTAATGTGTTCTAGTGACCTGTGGTAGTGTTGTGCTAATGTATTTTAGTACCTGTGTGCGCAATGGCTTCCTCTATGAAGAGTTATGTCCTCACTACAAGTTTTGAGATGGACTACCTTGAGTTAAAGGAAGAGCTTCTCAAATTAAAATGGAAGGTACAGGTTCTCACGCAGTAGAAGTCACAAATAAGGAAATTGTTGGAGATGTTGGAGGACAGAGAGGAAAAGGCTGAAGGTTGGACACTTGTTCACAAGGATGCAACAAAGTTCACCCTTAAGAAACAAGCGGAGACAAAAAACACAAATGCATTCAACACATTATGTGACGCATATGAAGGGAAGGCAGAGAGGGAAGTAGAGGAGCAGGACGGTGAGAGTACTTCCCGTGGGAATTCTGAGACCAAGAAAGGTAAGAAAAATGCTGTCATTGTTGGGGACTCCAGGATAAGATATTCAAATTAAGCAGTGTACAGTATACGCCACTCACTAAACATGTGTGTTTTCCGGGGGCCATGGTGGGTAATGTGTTAGGAAAAATTTCAAATATCGTGAAGGATAATGGAGACAAACCTGCTGTCTGCCTCAGGGTAGGAGGCAACGATACTGGTAGGCACAGGACAGAAGTACTGTGGCAACAGTACAAGGATATGTTGGAGAAGGTTAGGAAGAGGGGAGGGACCCCTGTAGTACTCGGTGTTTTGCCTCAGAAGGGGGTTGGAGGGAATGGTTGAGCATGACGATAGATTTTAGCTGCTACCTTGAAAGGTATTGCAAAGTTAATGCAATACCTTTCGTAGAAGGCTGGGGCTGGTTTTATGGACGGAGTGCCATGTATAGATGGGATGGGACCCACCTTGGCAGGCAGGGAGTTTCTGTTTTAGCTAGAATGATAGACAGGGATTTTTTTATTTTTTATTATCATTTTTTTTTTTTTTTTTTTTTTGGAGGTTGAAAGTTAGAAGTACAGGGAGATGTATCAACTTCACGCTGGAATTATTATCATCAAGTTTGGATAGACGCATCGGGACTTGCAAAGATAAGAACAGTTTAACCATTAATGCAGATACATCCACTTGGCACCTCAAAATGAGTAGACGATGATAGAGGACAGAAAAAACGATGATACAGGAGTAATATGTGATAATAAGAAAAAGTTGTTATAATAGTAAAGAGTTTCCCAGTTATTAACAAAAACAAAAAAATAATAATTCCAAAGTAGAGGTATAACTACTAGTAATAATCTGAATGTGTACTACACAAACAGCAGGAGTTTACCTAATGAAATGGATGAACTGAGGGCTTTAATGTGTACAGAGAAAATAGACATTGCTGTTATTAATGAAACTTGGATGAATACAAACACTTGAGAATTATTGGCAGAATATCAGATATAGGGCTATAATATTTTTGTGTCAAACCGTCTGGTAAGAAAGGGAGGTGGGGTAGTTATTTCTGTAAAGGATTCATTAAACTGTTACAATAAAGCCAACATTAAAGTAAATGCACCTGCACCGTAGTGCCAATCAGGTGACGTTGGCTACCATGGAGCGCCATTCTTTCTTTCCATGCTCCACTCTCACGATATCCGCCACACTTCATCTTCCGTCAGTATCATCCAGGAGACTGTCCATGTACTTAAGTCTTTGTCTGCCTCTTGCCCTCGTACCCTCACTCCCCCCAGCAGACAGTCACTCTCAAAGCCATTGTCCCGTATGACATGGCCTAAGAACTTCAGCTGTCTTCTTCTGATACGCTTCAGTAAACTTCTCTCAGTACCAGCTCTTCTTAATACATCCTCGTTTGTGACCCTATCTGTCCAAGGAATTCTTAACATTCTTCTTATAAACCTCGTTTCCACAGCTTCTAGACTCTGTTTCATCTTTTGGATTATCGTCCATATTTCGCATCCATAAAGCAATGTTGACCATACGAAACATTTTAACATCCTCATTCTTATCTACAAACTCATTCTCATGCTAGTTAAAAGCCTATTTAATTTCCTGAAGGCAGCTTTTGCACTTGTTGTTCTCCTTCTTATCTCTTTTTTCGCATTTCGAATCCTCTGAGATCAGAGTTCCTAGATATTTAAAGGTGTCTGTCTGCTTTACTTGTCTTCCCTGCACATTTATGCCCACTCTCAACCTCTCTCTTCGATTGGTTACTCCCATTGTCTCCGTCTTCTTTTGATTAACCTTCAGGCCTCTCCTCAGACATGCTTCATGCAATGCATTTACCAACCTCTGCAACTTTTCTTCCGAATCAGCCACCAGAACTGTATCATCTGCATATCTAATATTATTCATATTCCTTCCCCCAATACTTATTCCAGCCAGTTCTTTCAAATCTGTCATACACTTTTGTCCATACAGGGAATAAATCTGGAGACAGGACACATCCCTGCCTCACTCCTCTCCGTATGTCAATCCAGTCTGTCTTCTGGTCTTCTATTCTCATTGATGCTTTTTGATCCCAATCAAGATCAGTAATTAATCTGATGTCTTTTCCATCCACACCAATTTCTTGTAACATATTTATCATTTCCTCATGCCACACTATCAAAAGCTTTTTCAAAATCGATGAAACACATATAAACATCATTTGCATTTCTGTCGCTCTTTCTAATATCATTCTCAATGAGAAAATGGCATTTATTGTTCCTTTTCCTTTTCTAAACCCATATTGTTCTTCAGACACATAACTGTCAACCTTTCTATGTATTCTATTTCTTATCACTCTTAAAATTATCTTACCTATCTGGCTCATTATACTTATTGTCCTATGCTCTTCACACTCTATTGTTCCTTCTTTCTTAGGTATAGCTATAAACACTGATCCCCTCATCGTTTCTGGAATGTAACCCGTATCATAGATGCGGCTGGCCATATCGGTTATCTTTTTCTTGATGTAATCCCCACCTGCTTCCACCATTTCAACTGAAACTTGATCTTCTCCAACAAATTTTCCTTGTCTCATACCTTTGATTGCTTCTCCTATTTCCTCTTGTAAGATGGATGGTCCTTCCAGTTCTCCCACGATCTCAGGTCTCTCACATCTTCCATCGTCATACAATTCCTTTATATATTCTTCCCATCTTTCCAAAACCTCTGATATTTCCATCAATACATTTCCATGTTATCTCTTATTGTATAGCTTCTTGTTGAGTTTCTCTTACCAGTGATCTTTTTCAATTTCCCATACATCCTACGTTGCAGGTGCATCCGGTCAAGTTGTTCCATTTCTTGGCACTGTTGATTCCACCATTCCTCCTTTCTCTCACGACATTTCCTCTTCACTTCTCTATCCAATTCTTCATATCTCCGTCGATTCCCTTTACAGCACCTTCTCTCTTCCATCAGTCAGAATTTCCTCCGTCATCCACCTCGGCTTTGCTCTCCTCCTATCCTCTGGCACCACTTTCTCCACTGTTCCCAGCAATACAGTCCGTATATTATTCCAATCTCTCTCAACTTCTTCACCTCCCTCAATATCACCTTCCAACATTTCATACCAATTTCTTACTTCTTCGAAGGCTGCCTTAACTTCCTCATCATCACTCCATGCTCTTGTCTTAGGGGGAACATACACTACTTCCATATGTCTCTTGCTATTCTCTCCAGTTTCTAATTTCATATTTATAATTTCGACCCTGCCCTTTCCCATTTCCAGGGTATCTACATTTATGTTGTTTTCAAGTAGCCACAACCGAATTCATAACTGAACCTCAACCAATGAATGGGTTAAGTGAGGTATAATTATAATGTAAATGTAGTACCTCAACTTAAGAGTGTTTTCCTTTAGCTGAATAAAATCATCTGATATTAGACAGAAAAAGTTTTAAAAGTCTCTTCTTGGCTGCTGTTGTTCCTTCTTCACCTTTTTAAATCTGACTCTTAATTCGGCTACCAGTGGAACATGGTCGCCTATTTGTCCACAGTCTGCACCAGGGTAGGTTCTGCACTGGGTCACGGCATTTCTGAATCTCTTGTTGATTGCTATGTACAGTAGTCGATCTGGTTTTTCACTTGCCTTCCTGGACTTTTCCTTGTCCATAACCGCCTGGGGTGGTGTTGGAAGAATGAGTTCATAATAACTTGGCTCCCCATACAGCACCATTCCACCCATCTATCACCCCTCTCATTCCTTTCTCCCAAACTAAACGGTCCTACTACGTCCTCTTGTCTGCCTAATCCTATTATGGCATTCAAGTCACCCATAACGATTGTTATCTCATGTGGTTTACAGTGCCTCTTAACCTGTCTTGATTTCTCATAGAACTTTTCCACCTTTTCATCCGAATGATCACCAGTTGGGGCGTACACTTGAATAATATTTACATTAATGGGCCTTCCTGCTAATTGCACCAATAGAATTCTCTCTGATACTGCGCCCAATATCCCAATATACAGTCAGCCATCCTTGGTGCCATCATCAGTCCTACACCCCGTTGATGCTTCTCTCCTTCACTATATATAAATCTGCTTCCATAGGGACGCGGAAACTGTCTGAGTTGAAATTAGTAAGAACAGGGAGAAATTGGTCTTAGGAGCTATTTAAAGATCTCCAAAATTAAGTAGATCAGATAGTAAATAGCTCTGGGAGGAAATTAGGAAAGCGGCACAATCCAGTTTAGTAATAATTGTAAAGGATCTTAACTTGCCAAGGACAGAGTGGCAAAATCAGGCAGGGGATGCAGAGTCAGGAATTTGTAGAGGTAGTACAGGGTAATTTCCTTTATCACTCATCAGGGAGCCCACCAGAGGTAATAATGTACTACATTTGGTTTTATGTAATAAAGAAAACGATATTTGAGACATAGAAGTTGGTGGACGACTTGGTAATAGCGATCTTGAAGAAATTAAGTTCAAAATTATTGGGATCTCCGTTTTACTGAAAATCTCTCGACGGTTCCTGATTTTCGTCTAGATTTCGATAGATTAATTAAGAGCTTATTTTAGAACCATTTTCCATGGGGGGACTAGTTACTTTAGGGAGAGCCAGGTCAGTGGAGAACCCCAGGTCATAGGTGAGGGACAGGAAATGGGTGGGAATGTGCACCAGGTCACTGCGGAAGCTCAGGTCGTAGGTAAGGGACAGGATATAGATGGGAATGTAGTTCAGGTGACGGAGATTAACTCAGGTCCGGTACCAAGTAGCGGTTCGTTCAGTGAGAAATATAATGAGTAAATAAATATAATACACAGAGGCCAAGATAGATGTATCCCTTCAAAACCGTTTAGAACGAATAATTCAGAACCATGAGGGTTAAACAACAGATTAAAATTTCTCATAGGCCAAGGAAAAGGAATATATAGAAACATAAAATGTGGAGAGGAACGCTTACGTAACCAGTACGCGATTTTGAATAGGGATGTGAAGAGGGAAATACGGAAAGCAAAGCGAGGTTATGAAATGAAGGTTGCTAGTAAATTGAAAGAAAACCCTAAGGGTTTTTACCAAAGTCGCCTACCGTACCTTTCAGAACAGTATCAGGTAACATTGCCACTGAAGATAAAGAAATGTGCTCTATCCTAAATCATTATTTCGTATCGGTTTTTGCCAAGGAAAATTTAGACCTGGTCCCTGAAACAGCAAATATTTACGATGATAATGCGAACAGTCTTAGTAAAATAATCATTAGTAAGGAGGACGTACTGAAAGAATAAGTTAAAACCTCAAAAATCGCCAGGTCCGGACGATACATACGCAAAAATTATAAAAGAAACCAAAGAAGAGCTTTGTCATCCACTTTTAACGTTATTTAATAATTCTTTAAATTCAGGAGTAGTTCCAGAGGCGAGGAAGACACAACGCAGTGCCCATTAAAAACAAAAAAAAATATGAAGCATCTACGTCGAATTATCATCCAAAAAGCCTAACATCAATAGCAGGAAAAATGCTAGAGTCAATCTTGACAAATAAAATTAGGGAACACTTAGAAAAATTTAAACTCAATTGAAAGTCAGCACGGATTCAGGCAAGGACGATCCTGTCTAACAAACTTGTCATTCTTCTCTGAGGTCTTTGACATAACAGATAGCGATGAAGCTTACGATATTATTTATCTGGACTTTAGTAAAGCTTTTGATAGGATCCCATGAGAAAGGCTATTTAGAAAGGTTGGAGCACACGATATAGACGGCGACATCTTAAAATGGATAGAATCCTGGCTGAAGGGATGAAAGCAGAGAGTATTAGTATACGGAAATAAGTTTGAGTGGGGATTAGTAACTATCGGTGTACCACATGGATCTGTACTCAGTCTCTTATAATTTATTATATACAGTATATAAATGATCTAGACTTAGGAATCGCCAGCAGTATTTAGCATATTTGCCGATGACAAAAATAAGGCGTATCATTAACTCGACTGAGGGTTACTTTAACATACAAAAGGACCTCGATATATTGTCCAAATGGTCTAAAAATTGGCAAATGGAATTGAACGTTGAAAAATGTAAAGTACTTAACGTACGAAAGACTAACGGAGATACTAAATTCAACTTAGATGAGAAAGAAATTAGTAAATCGGAATGCGAGAGAGATCCGGGAGTTATGGTTAGCAAAGACCTCAAAACAAGGCAAATAGGGTCCTAGGATTTATTTCGCGAAGCGTGAGCAATAGGAAACCTAAAGCAATATTGCAATTTTTTCTAGCATTAGTAAAGCCACATTTAGACTACGCCGTGCAATTTTGGCGTCCGTACTATAGAATGGATATGAATTCCTTAGAAAATGTTCAGAGAAGAATGACAAAAATGATACATGATGCTCGGAACTTTTCATATGAAGACAGACTAAAAAGACTAAAATAAATCTGGACTCACTACAGAGGCGTAGAGTAAGGGGAGACTTAACTGAGGTGTTTCAGTGGATGAAGGGAATATATAAGGGAGCTATTAGCAAGGTACTTAAAATAAGCATACAGGCTGGAACTAGGAGTAATGGTTTCAAACTAGATAGATTCCGTTTTAGTAAGGAAATAGGTAGAAATTGGTTTGGCAATAGAGCAGTAAACAAATGGAATAAGCTTCCTAGTAATGTACGTGCTGCCTCTTCCATTGAGAGTTTTAAGCATAGGCTAGATAAGCATATGACAAATAAGGGGTGGTACAAAAAAAAAAAAATCTTATAACCAGTACTTATTCATTCTTTTTCCTTTTCAGGTTACTCTATGATAGTCTTTTTTTCTCCTTCACACTTTCCTATAAAATGTCCACGCCAGTTTTTCTAAAATGTGTGGTGTTCTCTTTGACTTTTTCCTGCCGGCTTCGGCTGGAGAGTTTGGAGGGCGGGAGAGAGCCTTCTTCTTTGCTCTCCTTACCTCATTCTAGTAGTTCAGTTACTCATCTAGGAGCTGCCTAGCGTGGGTCAACCGGCCTACTGCGGTTATCCTTTCTTCTTATGATCTTATGTCCTTGTTTCATTCTTCTGGGAGCAAGGAAATCAGTACGTAAGTGCGAAAACCATTATAAATGTGTTCACAAATTACCCTTCTCTAATTCTAGTGGTGCAGTATTAAGTAAAATTAAGGGCAGCCTCAAACAAAGTCTACAAAGCTAAAGTGTCTGGAATGTGTCAGGCTTGGCTGCAAACTTTTTCGTAATCTATACTTTTTCGTTATTTATGGTAAAATTTAACCTATCATTGCCGCCAGAGATAGTTTCTTTATGCAGCTGTCTTTTTTGTGTGATTACAAAGCTTCAGTCGGTGAATATACTGTATTATCAGTTGATAAGTACTGTACTTACTTTGGTTCTGTGTCACATAGCACACTGGAATTTAGTAGAATATAAATGTGAATGAATACCCTGAGTTAAGCATTAATACTTATAAATCTAGCAGATACTATAGTACCAATTATCAACTACTTAACCTGATTTTATTTTTTGCCACAGTACACTATATTTCCTGGTTCACGTTGCTGTATAAACATCGTGTGCCCAGTAGTCAATTTGAGATTTATTACTGTTACGTCAGTTTCTGTAGGTTCCCCTAGGTCTTGTTCACAGGCAAAGCTACGGTACGTAATGTCAGGTCAGAATTTAATACAGTTAGGTCTAGTGGCAGTCTGTGTTAGTTAGGTCTAGTGGCAGTCTGTGTTAGTTAGGTCTAGTGGCAATCTGTGTTACTTAGGTCTAGTGGCAGTCTGTGTTAGTTAGGTCTAGTGGCAGTCTGTGTTAGTTAGGTCTAGTGGCAGTCTGTGTTAGTTAGGTCTAGTAGCAGTCTGTGTTAGTTAGGTCTAGTGGCAGTCTGCGTTAGTTAGGTCTAGTGGCAGTCTGTGTTAGTTAGGTCTGCTGGATGTCTGTGTCAGTTAGGTCGAAATCTGATTTGGTTAGGGTAGCACCGGCAGTGATCTAGATTAGTCAGCTATAGGTTGGTTTGATTTGGTAAGTGTATGTTTAGTGGTGGGCTAGTTGTATGATGAATGATTGCTGTAACCAATGATAACATTAGTAGTGCATTCTGCTTTAAAAGGTATAAAACCATTTCATACAATTTTACCAAGAGTTTTGTATAACACCCGGGACATACTGGTATTTACTGTACTTGCCCTTTTTGCATGCTTTCTGCGTCCTGGACTTCATTTTGCCATTTGTGTTTCATTGGCAGCAAACTACAGTATCGTTTACTGTGGAACGAAAGAACAATTTTCAAGACCTTTTCAGGTATTATGTCGAATTAAGGGGAAAAAATTATAAAACAGAATCCCTGCATAAAGAAACGTTTCTGCAAGTAATGATAAATTAAATATTTCCATAAAATAACGAAAAGGTATACTGTATATTAAGAAAAAGTTTGCAGCCAAACCTGACACATTCCAGACACCCTAGTTTTGTAGACTTTCTTTGATGTTTCGCTTAACTTTACCTAATATACACCAATGGAGTAGGTGAAGATTGGTATATGAATATATTTACAATGATTTGCGCACTTACATATTGATTTTCATCATCCCGGATGAAAAAAACAAGAGACGATTATTGTAAAAGCCGCATTGTTGGACGTTTGTTTAGAACCAGCACGTCGGTTGTCATGGTTACATGACGTCACACTTTGGTTCTCTATTACCCCCAGACCAGTTTATCCAGTTTAGGATTTCTTTTATTTATTTATTTATTTGTTTTCGAAATGGAATGGTTAATTATTGCCTTTACTATCCCCCCTCGCTTTGTGTGTGGGGGAGAGAGGGGGGGGCTTCTTCCTAAACTGCGCACAATAGTCTGACATTAGCTAAAACAAAATGAAAATAGACGTCCTCGGATATCCTTTTCTGTGCTCACGGATTTCCTGAGGTTGAAAAGAGAAAGAGTCCGTTGTTTCCCACTCACGGATTACTATGTTCTGTTCAAGTGTTCCATCCCCCCCCCCTCTCTCTCTCTCTCTCTCTCTCTCTCTCTCTCTACCTATAGATGATTTTGCCCAGTTTAGGAAAGGCCTCCCGTACTAAAGGGGTTAATGAAGGCTGCGTCTAACCATTACAGTTCAGAAAGTTTCCCCAAAACTAAATAAAGCCGTCTGAAAGCAATAATAACTAGACAGCAACCAGAGAGCGCATACCTCCACCAACGTCTATACCAGGCAACTCAGATCACCACCAAAATGTAATCAACGCTTCCTTGGCTCATGACCCACATATCCACAAAATATCACCAAAATCCACCGATAACTTTTTGGGATATCTTGTGGACAAACAAACAAATAAACAAACAGGGATGCATACATAATAGGTGAATACAAAATCTCCTCCAGCTCCAATTGCGGAAGTACTACTACTACTACTTCCTTTACTACCATTACTCCAACGACTGTTACTTCTGCTACTACTACTGCTACTAGTACTACTACTACTATTACTACTACTTCTTTTACCACTACTAGTTCTACTGCTACAACTGCTACTATTACTACTACTACTTCTACTACTATCTCTTTTACTATTACACTACAGTACTACTACTGCTACTACCACTACTACTACTACTACTACTACTAGTACTACTACTACTACTACTAGTACTACTACTACTGCTACTACAACTACTGCTAATACTACTACCAAAAAATGATACTGAACTAAAGAGGTTGTGGGCCGTATTCTCATAGTCTCGGGTGATTCCGTAGCACCGTCTGGCGAGCTATTTATTTTTGCCAGTTACACCTTACTATCCTCTTGTATGTTACTGATACAAGCTGCGTCGATGTGAAAAAAGACAAGAATAACATGCCAGAGAATAGGAAGGCGGAATGTGGAAAATAAATCGCCGAGGAAAACGAGCTCCAAAGTCTCCCCTAAAACTAGATTGCTACCCTTTTATTATTTAGGTTCCCGGTTAACCCCTTCAGCCTGAGGACGTTGGTTTGATTTCATTTTCGCTGATTCCAGACGATTTGACTGAACTTTCGAGAAACTGCAAATTCGAGAGGTCAGAGCTAGCGTTCATTAACCTCTTCACATATATACCAGAGGGCTTCTACGCTGAATAAAATCGTCCTGTGGTAGCAAGAACAAACTAAAAAAAAAAAAAAAGCGTCATGATGTGGATGTACTTATTATTTTTTTTATGCAGTTGGGAATTCGAGTTGAAAAAAAAAAGAAATGAGAATCCATCCCATGTTTGAATACTGCGGTGATGAGGTTGGCAAGCTCTCATCATCCACTTCAGTGCTATTACGTGTTTTTTTTTTTTTTAACTGGAGTGTTGTTTATCTCTGGACTAGATTGTTTGGCTTAGAGATTTTTTGAACTGCAGGAATGAGATATAGCCTTCTGCGGTAGTGGTGTTAGTAGAAGTAGTAGTAGTTGTTGTTGCTATACTTTTGTTGATGCCGTTGTTGTAGCCCCAGGTTCACCGTAAATGTGAACCCAGTGAACTGCAGGATGAAGCTGTCGTCCTATTGCAATCCTCCATCCTCCTGTCTGGGGAGAGGGAGGGTTGAGGGACGTTACACCACCGGGCACTGGAGCTGCATGGTTATATTGGTGCCACCACAAGAAGGCGTCCCTCTTCAACCCATAAAATACGACAGACCTTTCCTGAGCAGAAAAAAACGAAAAAAAAAAAAAGGCAAAGAAAAAAGAAAAAAATGTCATGTATCTAAGACATTAAGATTTGAGTTCCTCAGCATCTTACTTCACGTAGTTCAGTGGAAGATAATGATAATACTACGGCCCGACATTCTTTCCATAGCACTTCTTCGCGACTACATCATATTCTACTGCTAATTCGTTGATCCAACTGAGCATTCAGAATGGAGAGATGTAAATTTTTGGCCAAGTTAAAGTAAAAAGAGTAGGCTAGTCACCTCACCCGTCCACACATAATTTCGTTGCCCCTTCTCACGCTTTATTACTCAGTGATATTATTCAGTATTTCCCTTTACTCTCTCTCTCTCTCTCTCTCTCTCTCTCTCTCTCTCTCTCTCTCTCTCTCGTTACTCACGTCCTTACTTCTAGTGATAGCTTTCAACACTTTCGCCGTTTTCCTTCCTGGCCGCACCCTTTTCTTCATCTTCCAATTGTCGAGAGACTTAATCATTCTCATATCCATCATTTGTGTGTCTCATATCCATCTCTGTGCCCATGCCACTTTCAAAGTTCATTACATAAGCGTACTCATAAATATCGTTCTCTCATTGGCATTACCAAATCAGTCAGTCCGACCCTGCAGCTTCCACTCCACGTCTCTTCTCAGCATAGCATTTTCTGCATTAAGGACTCACTCACTGTATTTTCTCCTTAGAAACACTTTCCTCTCAAGCGTTTTCACAGTCACCTCTCAGTAGTTAATTATATAAACACTGATTAATCATAGTACCACGACACAACTCTGAAACTAGGATTTATGTTGAATCTCTCACTCAGCACACCGTCCACTCACACATATGTTTTCTATTCTTATATTCTCTGTATAACCTTAAGTAATCTACCATCTGCTTTTTATGCTCTTAGTAAGTACTACTTTGTATACAGATCTACACTATTATGTTCCCTCTCCAGAACATTCATACTACATTCCTTCTATCCACCTCCAAAGACCGTTTTACAAATATCTCGGAGTCAGCTTCCTTTGCCCTCTCTGAAAGCCACGCTATTTTTCATATCCTAAAGCTTTTTACTTTTGCAGCTAGTACAATACCTTAAACCTTTCCTGCTACACATCATCATCATCATCATCATCATCATCATCTAATCCTGTGTTGCCCCATGAGGAGCGCAGAAGCCCCGGGCTAGGCAAGTTGGTCCTGACATTTAAGATGAGAGTGACCAGCCTCACTCATCCCTGAGTGGTATTACGTGGGCAATAAACTCCAACAATCCCTTGGATATACACCGACACAGGCTCATTCCGACTGGAGCTTCTTAATTACCCATTAAACTACCAGGCGCCATAGTTTGGTTATATGGTTACCACCCAGCGTAGTGAATGGTTTCCTGGTGGACAGGAAACTGTTTGGGTTGTCACTCAGTGCAGAGTCATCCTTAAACAGAAGGAAGAGGAAAGAAAGAGGGAAAGAAGTACAGAAGAGGAAGGAAGGAATAGAGGAAAGGGTAGCCACCCGAAAGCAGCACTACATGGAGTGAGTGGATGGTGACCGCCCCCACCTATCACCATCCTCCTATACCAACAGGCAAACATTCCATGGTTCCTTTATTCTCTTCTCTCATTCTTTCCCCTCTACAGCGGTGCACCTTTGTCACCATTACCCCTTTTTTTTTTTTTTCAACATGCTACTTTCCACAGCTTCCAGGACTATTTTTTGTTTTTTTATATGTCCGACTCTGGGCATAGGCTTCACAGCCTGCTCCCAAGGCCCAGTAATCCTCCTGCATACCATACACCTCTACATGTCACCACTTCGGCGCTAACACCCACCGTCCGTACTGAATACGTGCTAGGGCTGTCTCATACAGGACTGGTGTATTGGTATTAGCGGGGATATTTTTACGTCATGTCGGCGGGTCTTCTTGTAGATAAGTAAAGTCTGCTTTTACTTAATTCAAATCTTTAAACTGTTCCCTGCCCCAGCGGGAATTTGAACCTGGGTCCGGTGGGACTGCAGGTCACCTCTCTACCGACTGAGCTACCGCCTCATCCCCTCCTCTTAAAAATACACAATACACTCCTATACTCCCCGCCAGTCACCTTGCCCGTAGAGTCACACTTCCTAACAGTCGCGTCTGTGTGGATCTTCTTCTTGATAAAATGGTGGTCATTGTTACAAAGCACGGTAATTTTCATGCATATATGTATTTTACGCTGACCTTTCATGAGTTTTGACTGGTGGCTAAGAGGGTGTGGCTCAACTGGCAAGTTGACTGACGTGGAATACAGTGCCCTTCATGTCTGGAGTTTTGCACCACCACCACCACCACCATCACCATCACTACCACCAACCTGGCCGTTTTCCCCATTTATGCTCTCTTTTATCTTTTTTTTTTTCTTTAATTGCCAAGCATACTTCCTCTCTCTTAATCTATCTTCACTCTCATTCTTCCTCACTAACCACCCCCTCAACTCTTTCTTCACAGCATTCCTCGTATTCTCCATATGTGGTCACACAGAAATGGTTTTAGAACCAGCAGTAGTACTGAGGACCTGGACATCAACCAATTATTGAAGGTCTTGTGCTAGAGGAAGGGTGGACCTCAGCAAACACTGATGCACAGCCTTAGTGACCCCCGTACAGTCGACAGACATTAATCAAGGCCTTCTTCTCCCTGTCGGGTGTCAGAATGCTAAAAATCAAATGAAACATTTCTAATTCTATATACCTATCTTTGTAAGGACTAGTTTGGTTACTGTTTTCAAAAGCTTTGTATTATCTTGCCTTTATCTGCCTATCTAGGTATCAAGCTAAACTTGGTATGTGACAATTATTCTTGCATAATTACTCTATCAGTTAAAACTGTTGTTTGAAAAATATTCACCCAGCGATATAGATAGATAGATAGATAGATAGATAGATGTAAGAATGTTTGGATACGTGTGTGAAAATTGATTCTGGTGTAAGCAAAGCAAGGGATTATAGCAAACAGCCCAACCTGTTATTATCATACTTTCTTGTTATAAAATATTATGATTATTGTGCATATTTCATGTGTGTGTGTGTGTGTGTGTGTGTGTGTGTGTGTGTGTGTGTGTGTGTGTGTGTGTGTGTGTGTGTGCCTGTGTGTGAGTGTGTGTGCCTGTGTGTCTGTGTGGCGACTTCTGGAGACCATGGCGTTTGTTTCCTGTGCCTGAGGCTTAAAAAGCCCCCGGGAGGGCCCGAAATACCACACAGTCGAGATTCTCTGGAGCAGATACACACACATCTCTGGTATGTGTCTATGTGTTTCAGCACACACACACACACACACACACACACACACACACACACACACACACACACACACACACACACACACACACACACACACACACACCTTCTTTGGTATGTGTCTCATCACTCTTCTAATGCACACACATCTCTAACAGTGTGTTATTGTTTCTAACTCAGGCACACTAGTGGTTTTCTTTGGTATGTCTCTCAACACTTTTCTAACACTTCTAACACTCTATTACACTGTTCAAGCAGTTCAGGGTTTTCATGCACTGTACTTTGTTTTTGTAAGTCTCATCTGTCCTTTTCTAGCACATTTTATTTTGTACCACCTTCTGTCTCTACTAACTCACTGTCACACATACACGCACACACACACACACACAAACACACACAGTATTAGAGGTATATTTTTCCACTTAAATTGTGCCCTTTACATAACACGCGAGAGATTAACTTGCAGTATCAGTTAAGGGGTTGACTTGCCCTTTAAATGTAAACTGGGAGACTGATGTTCCATTTAATGTAAACTGGGAGACTGGTGTGCCCTTTTAATTGTAAACTGGGAGACATGTGTACCTTTTAGTTGTCAGCTGGGAGATTGGTGTTCCCTTTAGTTATCAGCTGGGAGATTGGTGTTCCCTTTAAAAATCAGCTGGAGGATTGACGTGGCCTTCGAGTATCCGTATGTGCTTTGTCCATGTCAGCTGGGAGGACTTAATCTTACTTATACGAGTGTAGGATTTGTTATCTGCATTTCATCGTCATCAAAAATCATTCTTATTTTTTTCAGAGTTCAGGGATTTTTCTCTTGCATCTTATTGTTATACGAGTCTTCCTTTCGTTATATGAGTCTAGAATTATTCTTTTGAAGTTCATTGTCATTCGAATGTTTATACTCGAATCTACTGTCGTCTAAATTTACGTTTATGCAAGATTTTGGGAACTGTTCTCTCGCATTTCATTGCCATGGGAGTTTAGGGATTATTTTATTGCAATTCACGGTTATCCAAATTTCACATTATGTCTAACTTTATGCTAATTTAGCCCTCCCTGTGCAGCACGATGAAGGCCGTGGCTGTGCTGGTGTTGCTGCTGGTGTGGACCGCTGTGTCTCATGCCCGCCTTGACTTCGGCCAACAAGAACAAGGTGAGCAGTACGGGCTTTGATAATAATAATAATAATAATAATAATAATATCTGATGTTTTGTTTGATAGGTTTGGTATTATTAATTTTCTCCCTAGTACAATTATTTCTTTTTTATGTTTCCGACTCTGGACATACTCGTAAGCTTCAGAGCCCGTCCTCTGGGGTCCAGCAGTCATTCTACGTACCATCCACCTCCACACATCACCACTTCGGCGCGAACACTCACCGTCTACTGTATATTTAATACAAGCTAGGGCTATCTCATACAGGGCTGGTGTACTGGTATTTGGTGGGTGTTTTTCCGACATGTAGGCTGGTCTTATGTAGATTAGTAACGTCTGTTTTAGCGAAATTCAGAGCCTTAAACTTTTCTTTGCCTCAGCCGGGATTTGAACCTGCGTTCATTAGGATAGTTGACCACGTCTACCGCCTCCCCCTTTGTATTTGTTTTGGTTTGGTGCAACAGGCAGAATAAATTGCTGAAGAAGAGGCGTTACGAAATCTCCGAACAGAATCAAATTAATGCGACCCAGAGATCGAGACTGACCTTTGTAATTGAACCTGAAAACTCTCCCAAATGCCTGTAACTTATTCTTAGCTGAATAAAATCGTAAGGTGTTAGATGAAATAAAGTACTGATGTCTCGACCCTGAAAAAGGGTTAATGGTACCGATAATAACACTCATTGGTTAATATGGCTCACATCGACTACATAACGGCGTTTGGAACAGAATATGATACAGTAGTTGTCTTGACCGTGGGAGGGTTAAATGTACCAGCATTAACAGTCATATGCTCACCTTCTCTCTCATTATCGGTACACTGTCATTCTCGTAACCTTTGGACAGCATCGTCTGGTTATATCCCTATGGCAATGAAACTTACGTACTTTTTTTATTGCTATTTCCTAATGATCTTATTCAGCTTAGGGAAGAGCTCTCGCGGTGAAAGGGTCGCTGAAAGTTACATCTAACACTTCCAGCTCGAAAAGCCTCTCGCAAACTGAAGAAAATCCCCTGAGGGTAGCATATAATAAAACTGACCCACAAAATCGTATCATGGTGAAAGCAATTAGCCTCTTCACTCGCTGACGTGTTTTGGGGCTCATTCTTGCTTTCTCCGGACGATTGTATTAAGAGCTGGCGAAGGCTTTTCTACCTGGTGGAGTTAGATATGCTAGTAGCCTCCATTAATCACTTCACTACAATCGATCTTCTCCAAGCTGGGGGGAAAAATCTCCAGAGGATAGAATGAATAAACGTCTAACTACGTTATCGGATTAAGGGTTTTACACTAATTTGCCTTGGAGATTTCGTAGCATCCCTTTCTTAGCGGGTTATTTCGCCTATTGTACATTAATATGCCACTACATGTCATTATATAAATAATGTCTACATTAAAACGATATAAACAGAATACGAGAGAATAGTAATACGTAGCAGGCACAAAATGTCGCTGAAGAAGAGGTGCTCCGAAGCTTCCTGAATTTGGTCATGAACTGGTTAGCTCCAACTCTCCTCCCCCTCGCAGAAGCCGAGTTCCCGACCTGCGAGGACATGTACCACAGCATCGCGGGCAAGTGCTTCAGATTCCATCAGTCGCGTCACTCTTGGCCGGCCGCCCGGCAGGTGTGTCAGCGTGAAGACGGCGACCTGGCTTCTGTCACTAACGAGGCTGAGTACTCCGGTCTCCTTGCACACATCAACGCCAATTGTGAGCGTTTGCATGGCTGTTTCACTGCCTTTATCCATCTGTCTTCCTATCTGTCTATATATCTGTCGATCCATCCGTCCATCTATCTGCCCGTCTATCTACCTATCTGTCTATCTGTTTATCTACCTATATTTTTGTCTGTCCGTCTGTCTGCCTGTCTGTCTTTCTATCCTCCTATCTCTTCGCTGTGTCTGTCTGTCTGTCTATGTTTGTCTGCCTATGTGTATGTCTGCGTGTGAGTGTATACCATTAATTTGGAGTGTGTGGTGTAGCAGTGTATACTTCTTGATTTGGAGTGAGTGGCGTGGCAGTGCACATTGTTTGATGTGGAGTGGGAGTATGGTGTGGAGGTGTATACTTCTTGATCTGGAGTGAGTGTGTGGTCTGACAATGTATTCATTTTAATCTGGAGTGAGTGTGTGGCGTGACAGTGTATACTTTAGTGAGTTTGTGGTGTGGGAGTGTGGAGTTCTCTTCCTAGCTAGGAGAGTGGTGTGTGCTCTCTGTGCCTATTGAGAGAGTGGTATGCATTCTCCAAATCTCTTTAGAGTGGTGTGCGCTTTCCATGTATGTTGTGGGAAGGGCGTGGTATTTCTGTGTCGACTGAAAGATTATTATGCCCTATCTCTCTCAGCTGATGTAGTGGTTTATGTTCTGCATGTCTGTCTAGAAAATGGTATATTTTTATTTTATTTATTTAATTTTTTGTTTATTTTGATTGGAAGAATGAGGTGCTATTTCAGTATCAAACTTCCAACAGAGTAAGCTGTCTAGGCTAAGATGAATAAAATCGTATGTAGGTTGCTAAAATGAACCAACAGAGTAACTCGCCTAATTCCCAGCGCCTTTTTGAACACTTCTGCAGATCCCGGCACGTACTGGACCTCCGGGCATACAATGAACGGGCAGTGGAGGTGGGCTGCGAAGAATGGCGAGAATGCCGTCGTGAACAGTGAGTGGTGGGGGAGGTCACCCTCCACCGCTAACAACCAGTGTGCTTACTTCTGCTCCAACACCCACAGGTAAGACAATACGTACGATAGACACCGTTTTTTCTTATTTTCGTTTTTCCTTTTTTAACTTTTTTTTTTTTTTTTTTTTTGTCTCCAGCACTCCTCAAGTAACCATCATTTTCATAATTGCTTAAAGTAAATAATTTAGTTGAATCTGAGGTCGGAGACGTTCCCGTAAGCAGAATAAGATAATGAAGACTGTTTTAAACGTGAAACACTTAAATAGAAGGAAACGGAAGGGGGAGGGAAAAAAATTATATGGCTGTGTTCTCCCCGAGTGGGTGAATCCGTGTCAGCGCGTCTAGCTGGCAACTGGAGGAACCCGAGATCGATTCTTATGCCGATCAGACTCTTAGATAAAGCTTGTTTCCCTCTTGTCCTTGTTCACCCAGAAGTTCAGATTGGGTTATTGCGGCATGACTTGCAATCCATAGGCATTAATCCAAGCCTTTCTCTTCTTCTTCCTCCTCCTCCTCCTTTTCTTCTAGTTCTTGTTCTTACTGTTCTTGTTCTTTTTCTTGTTCTTCATGTTCTTTTCTTCTTCTTCTTCTTCTTCTTCTTCTTTTAGGGCACAAGGACAAGGCGTGATAGGCATTAATGTAAGCCTTCACCACCACCATCACCACCACCACCACCACCATTATCATCATCATCATCATCGTTATTATTATTATTATTATTATTATTATTATTATTATTATTTTAGGTACTGGAACAAGTCATGTAGTCAGTCGCTCCGCTACATCTGCGAGAAGAGATATGGCGGAGTGCCCGATGTGGAGGCAGTGTGAGTAGGGGCGGCTCTGGCAGGGAGGGGAAAAGGTGGGGGGAGCAGGAGGAAGGAGGAAGGGAGCATCATCATCAACAGCAGGGGCAGGAGGCAGGAGGAAGAAGCATCATCATCAACAGCAGGGGCAGGAAGAAGGAGGAAGAAGCATCATCAGCAACAGCAGGGGCAGGAGGAAGGAGCATCATCATCATCAGCAGGGGCAGGAAGAAGGAGGAAGGGAGCATCATCATTAACAGCAGGGGCAGGAGGAAGGAGGAAGGAGCATCATCAGCAGCAGCAGCGTGAGAAAGATTCAGAAGTATGCATGGAAAAAGCAGGCGTACTCAGCAGAAGCATGAGAAAGATCGAGAATTAAGGATGGAAAAAGCTTATCATCAGCAGCAGCAGAAGCAACATCCTAATTCCATGGCCCTCTTATTTACTGGGGGTGAGAAAGATCCAAAAAACAAAAGTAAAAAAAAAATCAACATCAACATCATCGGCAACAATTTAACTCTACGTCCTTCTGATAAATGAAAAATGAAAAAATCCAGAAATATATGCATAGGAATGGAAAACCTGTAGCGTCATCATCAACAGCGTCTCAACATCCTAACCCTACATCCTTTTACTGTATAGGGAAGGTAAGATCCAGAGATGCACGTAAGAATGGAAAAACTCTGTCAACTTCAGCTTCTTTCAGCATCCTAACGCTTTATCCTAATACATGGGGTAGGAAAGACACACACACACACACACACACACACACACACACACACACACACACACACACACACACACACACACACACACACACACACACACACACACACACACACACACACACACACACACACACACACACACACACACACATCCAACTATCTATCTACTTATCCATCTATGAAGGAATGAAAAGCTCTGTCATCATCTTCTTCAGCATTCTATCATATTCTTCCGCTTCCTACCCCTACTCCCGTCTGATATATGGAATGGGAAGGATCCTGATATAAGAATGAGAACCACAGAAGTAAGAGAATTGCCAACAGAATACGAAATACCATCATCATCATCAACAACATCAACATCCTATCCCATTTCCTGTAAGACGGAGTAGGAAGGGACAGGAAACAGGGAAATGGGAAAATAGGAAAGCCAACAGAGTGCTCAGTATCACGATTATCATCATCCAATTTTCTTTTATCAGCTTCGTCAGTAATATCATGCCTACCCTAATCCTCTTTAAAATATGAGGGGAGGGGGAAGGGTACAAAATTAGGAGAGACAAAACACATGGATGATATTAACAGTGAGAGAAATGTTAGCACTGTTTTCGGTATCATCATCCTAACCCTGTATTCTTCGCGGGATGGAAAAGGCGGAAAAATAGAAATATCTGACTGTCTTTCACTCAGGCTTTGATGAGATAGATAGATTGATAGATAGATAGATAGATAGATAGAGAGAGAGGGAGAGAGAGAGAGAAACCTAAAAGAGAGAGAGAGAGAGAGAGAGAGAGAGAGAGAGAGAGAGAGAGAGAGAAACCTAAACCATAGTGTACTCAACCATAGTACTTTATATAGTTGGAGATTAAGCATTTTGTGGTCCACTCTGTTACTCTGCAGGAAACAATACTAATACTAACAACAACAACAACATAATAATAATAATAATAACAGAGGCTTTTAACGTTGTCTTAGGAAGGGTTCAAGGTCCTCTTCCTTATTGACTGTGTTTATATCTTGCACTTTAATATTCTCTTGTGTGTTATTTAGGTCTTTTCCATGTTGACATAACTGGCATAAATGACACAGATGAGAATGACGACGTGGCGTACATAGAAATAAAATAGTAAGGAAGAAGAGCTACTTAGCCTCCTAAGATGACGAGAACAGGTCTTTGAATATCGCCTGCGTATAAAACAACTAAACAACTGTTACCTACATTGTACCTGTAGCAGTAATCAATAAATTACTCAGTGATGTACCAGGTGTATTATTAACATCATTTAACTATTTTTTGTCCTCTAGTCTTGCTAGCGCCAGACGATTTTAATTAGGCTTTGTATTTATTTATTTATTCATTTATTTATTTATTACGTCTCACTCTGGTCACAGGCTTAACCTTCCACTCCCTGAGACCCATCATTCACTCCACGTGTCATATACCGACAGTGTCACTATTTCGACGCTAATACCCACCGGCTGTCTTATTGAGAACTGGTGTGATGGTGTTAGCGGAGGTGTTTCTATGACATGTCGGTGGGCTTTGTTGAAGATCTGTTAAGGGTGTTTTATCGAAATTCATATAATCAAACTGTTCCCTGCCCCCTACTCTGGGATCGAACTCGCATCGCTCTGGATATCAGACCACTTCTCTAATCACGTGACCACCACCTCTCATAGCGAAGGAGTTCAGGTGAGCGCTGTGTATGAGGGAGGGGGAATGAAAAAAAAAAAAAAAAAGGAAATGAGAAAAAGAACAGGGACAAAAGAAAAGAAAAGAGTGTATGGGGGAGGGAGGGGATGAATAAAACGAAAATAAGAGAAAAAGAAAGAGAGAGAAAGGAAAAGGAAAAAGAAAAAGTGTATGGGGAGGGAGGAAATTAAAAAAAAAAAAACGAAAATAAGAGAAAAAGACAGAAAGAAAAAGGAAAAGAAAAAGAAAGAACAGAGGAAAAAAAAAACTCAGTATCAATACAATACTCTTCACATTTTAACCTGGTTCAGATTTTCGTCTTTTTGTAGCTTAGTTCACGTAGGTCAGTGGAGAAACAGACAGTGCTACAGCTCTGCATCGCTTTCACAACACTGCATCGTAACTAGCATCATATTTTATTGTTCATCTATATTTACAACTCAGCATTCAGGGTGGAGAGGGGGCAATTTTAGACCAAGTTAGAGCAAAAGATGAATATGACCACCACGTCACCTCTCTCTCTCTCTCTCTCTCTCTCTCTCTCTCTCTCTCTCTCTCTCTCTCTCTCTCTCTCTCTCAGTAATAGTTTCCACAAGTAGCTTGTCAGGGTGTGAGATAATTAGTGAAACAACTTGCCTGCAACAATTACTTCCGGAAAGGAGCCACAACTTGTATGATGAGGAAATCTGCAAGTGCAAATTAATAAAGTCTCCTTCCCTCAACAACTTGCCAACGAGGACATTTGCTTGTGTCGTAAGCCGTTCGATGCGTGAGAGCGTCGCGTGCTTACTTTTTCTGCTGTTGTTGGAGAGAGCTTCCATTTTAGACATCACCAAGATCGCATTTATAAGCCTACAACACCCATCTGAAATGGTGTGCTTCCCCCCCCCCCCTCCCGCCGTTGCACCAACCTTCATCGTCCCAGCCTGTCCCGCCCACTCCTCTCCACCCACCACACCCCATCTAAAAAACTTCAATATTTCAGCTTTCCCACTGCCAATGTCACCTTTAATAAAGTACAGCGCTCATATTAACAGGGTATACTCCTCCCGCCCTGCCTAATCACACACCATCATTCCATCAATTCCTACCCACCCCTCTCCACCATTTCCACTCATTTCCTTCCTCGCATCCCTGTCTTGGATTTACTCCTCACTGCTGACCCACGACCACTCAGGAAACAGAGCTCAAGAGGAGATAAATATAGAGATATGCATAAAATGAGTCAGCAAACAGAGTAAGAAAGATGAAAAATACTGAAAATTATAAAAAAAAATATATATATAAGTCAGAAAGTAGAAAAGAGAGAAAAGACGATACAGGCGGTACATAAAGTGGGTCAAACTAAAGAAAAAGAAGACTGATTAAGATATAAAGTTATATATAGTGGGTCTGAAAGCAAGAGAGAGAGAGAGAGAGAGAGAACGAATTAGAAGACATATATACGAGTATATATATATATATATATATATATATATATATATATATATATATATATATATATATATATATATATATATATATATATATATATATATATATATATATATATATATATATATATATATATATATATATATATATATATATATATATATATATATATATATATATATATTTTTATGTATGTATGTGTGTGTGTGTGTGTGTGTGTGTGTGTGTGTGTGTGTGTGTGTGTGTGTGTGTGTGTGTGTGAGTGTGTGTGTGTGTGTGTGTGTGTGTGTGTGTGTGTGTGTGTGTGTGTGTGTGTGTGTGTGTGTGTGTGTGTGTGTACAGTATGTTAGAGAATGGAATAAGATAAATTAAGAAAATATAGGATATACAAGCAGGTAAAAAAAAAAAAAAGCAGAAAAAGAACGAAGCAGATTTCAGAAAGCAACATAACAGACAGACGGCTTAAAAAACAAAACAAGTGCGCCTACATGGAGTGGAAAATAACACGTTAAGATAACAGGTGGGGATTTCAGGTTGCGTAACTACATATCGTACCGAGACACAAGGCGAAAGGGAAAGGGAAAGGATGTTTCAGCTGTTCATATGATAAGCCAGTGGGGTAGGTTTTTATCTTATTTTTGCTACCACCATTCGACTTTACTCAGTCTGTGATTTTCATTTTTTGATCCGACGGAGTAATAAATAGCCTTAGTGTAGAGGTAATCTTTTTCAATGATGAATAAAATCAGATGCAGGCAAGAAGGAGAAAAAAAAAAAATCAAGCATAGGACACAGCACCAAGAGGACTCACACGATAAGCTCTGAGGTGGGGGATGTCCTTGTTTATGCGTTCTTGCTACATTCAGACGATTTTATTAGGCTCAGGAGAGATTTGTGGGACTGGATGGGTCAGATATGGCATCAACACCTTCTCTAATAGAGGTCCTTCCTAAGTTTATTAAAATCTTTGGGTGGTAGGAAGAATAAAATATAAAAATACATCATTGAACTATAGAGATTAATATATCGAGAGAGAGTTTGCTACCAGAAAAATGTCGGTACACTAAAATTCTAATAAACACACGAAGCAGTTAATAATGGTTACTGATTGCTTGCATTACTGGGAAAAAAAAAAAAACTATGAAGAAAGTATGCTCAGTGTAAATAATGCAATAACTGTTGCATCAAATAAATCACACCAAAATTCTAAGCGGTGGTAAAACAGCAATTACGAAGAGGAAAAAAAAGAAAAAAAGGACGACTCGAATGCGCATATGACGTGTTTTGCGTTATAACCCAACGATCTGCAGACGATATTATTTAGCTTAGGAGACATTTTTAGGACTGGGAGAATTATATACAGCCTTTGGAGACTCCCTTCAGCCCAAAATATCTCCTCTAAGTTAGCTAAAATCGTCTGGTAGTAACAAGAAGAAACCGAAAAGGCGTTAGAGGATCCAAAGGGGCCCAGAGGAAATGGGAGTGAGGTCATGTGAAGATATGGATCAAGCTAACGAAAAGGAATACTCTCTCTCTCTCTCTCTCGCCCAGCCACCTGCGTCCTGTTTGTCAATTGCCCAGTGTTGTCAAGCCGATAAAGAATGGACTCCAGGATGCGAGAGAGAGAGAGAGAGAGAGAGAGAGAGAGAGAGAGAGAGAGAGAGAGAGAGAGAGAGTTTAAAACTGCAAGGAGTAATAAATGAAAAAAAAAAAAAAAGAGTAAATAGATCCTTTCCATCTTACAAGTGAACACACAGAAGTTAGAAAATAAAAAAGTTAATATCACACAACATCGGAGAATAAATGACAAGAATTAAATGAAGGATGATAAAAATAAGGAGCAAATGGATAATGATAACTGAATTGGAAAAAAGTGTGGAATAATATTATCAGAGTTATTAATTTCTTCATCACGAATAGGTCTCTCCACTAAGCTGAATAAGATCGTCTGGCGGCAGGAAGAATAAATAATATAAAGACGTCCTCGTACTGAAGGGGTGGAGAAAAATGGTGGCACTGAGGTCGAGGAGTATGTAGGAAAAGATAGAGGACAGGATGCATGATGTTTGGTAATGTTTATTTGATTGTTATATCTTAAGGGCTTTAAACGAGACATACATACAGATATACATACTATACAGAAAGAGAGAGAGAGAGAGAGAGAGAGAGAGAGAGAGAGAGAGAGAGAGAGAGAGAGAGAGAGAGAGGCAAATGGACTTAAATGGAGGGACAAGGTGGGGGAGTAGATTTGTAGAGAAAATTTAGCCTAATATTTCTTTTTTTTTTTTCACTTTCCTGTGCTGGCTAATATTCTTAAGCTGAGGCAGGCTAGGTATGTATCTCTTCCCACAGACACAGATGATTCTCTTTGATATGATGCGTCAGGGAGGAGAGTGACGGACATGCTCTAAGTGGGATGTAAACACAGAGGAAGAGTATATGGGAACGTTTGTGCTTGGGTGTACATGAGGGAGGATGGTGTGTTGTGGGAGGAGGAGGTTGGGTCGTTGCTAAGAAGGGATAAAAAGGACAGGGTAGCCCCACACAGGATGAGGCTTCCGACATAAGATGGACAGGCATACGTGCTGACTGACAGGGAGAAAAACACATCTAGGAAAACAGATAAATAGACAGATAAAGAAAATGATGGACAGCTAAAGACAGGCGTACATACTGACTGACAGGAAGGAAAAAAGATATATAGGCAGATAAAGAAAGAGACAGATAGTTAAACAGATAGAGAGTAACTAAATACAGTAGATAGATATTTCGACAGAGGCAGAGAGAGACCGATAGTAGACAGATGGTAGATGGTAAATAGAAATAGACAGGTGAGTGGCTAGATAGATAGATGGATAAATAGATAATTGGACAGATACATAACGACAGATAGACAGATTAGTAGAGAGAGAGAGAGAGAGAGAGAGAGAGAGAGAAGTACCCTACTCCTCACAATAATTTTCACCCAAAATTTAAGCCACTTAATTTTCTTCTGGTCTCAACAGTACAAGTTCCCCACCAAAAACATGAACTCCTAACCTGAATATGGCCGTAAAGTTTGTCTGTGCTTCTTCTGGGCCGATTCAATCTCACACAGCTGCATCTTCTCTAGTAACGACTTTATTCAGCTGAGAGTAATGATCGTAGGCTCTCCCATTTTTGAGTCAGTTGGAAGATGTCGATGGTCATTATAATTGTACGAAATGAATCTGTGCGTCTGTCTGAGCCGAAAACTCAAATCTCAGAGAGTACTGATCGTAGAAGAAAACGCTATTAATAAAAGTTGTTTAGAGTCACAACTTCTGTTCACATGTCACTCAACCAGCACTGGGAGTCATCCAGGAGGGATATATAATAGTCAAGTTTTCATCTAACAGTATTATTACAGTCTACCTGGCTCACAGATGATGGGTAGTCCGGTGTTTTTATTTTTTCTTGGAAGGAACAATCCTGCCGGCTCCTGGCCTTTGGTTCCTTCTTCCTTGCATTAAACACACACACACACACACACACACACACACACACACACACACACACACACACACACACACACACACACACACACACACACACACACACACACACACACACACACACACACACACACACACACACACACACACACTAAACCGCTAAGTGGAATGCAAGTTCCCTAGTTTTTCACGAAAATTGTTGAAGTAAGTGGGTAGGATGGAACATGTTTAACCCCCTGTATATGGTTGCTGGCTGCACTCAGTACTGTGGTATGCAGGCTGACCACGACTAACAGCCATAGGTGCTCCAAGAATTGAAAAAAAAAAAAAAAATTAGGGGTTTGCATTCCACTTGGCAAATTAAAATTTAACCATAGGGTACTAAGTCATAAGAGCGTGAGTCTTGAAACTGTCACTATTAATCCACTCATGGTAGGAACAGGTCTAGTATTCTACTGCAGCTAACGCTGCACATTAGAGGAGATAGCATCCCTAATTTATGGAGACATTTTGAACCCATCTCATGATACGCTGCGACCCAACATTTAACTTTTATGTAAACTGATTAAAGAAAATGCCTTTTATTGCTATATTCATTTTATTGCCAGAGCCGGACTGAGCGTGGCTCCGGAGTGTCGAAAGGTTCTGCTACTTGGGTTACATGATGAGTGAGGGGAATGGAGTGGTGGGAGAAGGTGAGTGGGGTTGTAGATGTCTAGATCAAGAGAGTAGAAGTTAGTTCAGATCCGAGTGACAGAAGCGGTTGAAAGGCATTTAAGAGAGATATTTCCCATACTGTACGTGAAGGGCCTCTATGTTAGTACAAAAGTAGGTTAAGCACGTCATGTGTGAAAAGTGTAATGTCCTGTAATAATGAAACGCAGGTAAATTAAAAATGACAATGTTTTCAGACGCCTGTGTATCGAAATGAGAACAATGAGTTGAATGTGCTATTTCATACTGAGAGAACATCGTGTGAAGAATCAAGAAGACGTTTGAATATGAAGTGAAGGTGGTGCGTGCAGGTCACTTAAGACAGTTTGGTCATGTGTGGCGAATTCGTGAGCGTAAGTGGTTTGAACGGAAGGGAAGGGAGAGCTCTTATGTGAAGAAGTGGGAGAGCTCATGTAGGTAAACCAAGTTAAATCGTGGACCTCAGTGAGGACCTTAGGAGTAAGAGACTTAATCGAGACGTTGTTGAAGATTATGCAGCGGGGAGAGAGACTAGTAAACATGACTGATCAGCGAAGGCATTAAAAACTACCCTGAAAAATGACGTCTAACATATTCAGCATTTTCTTTGATCTTTTCATACAAAAGTTAAATGTCAGATCGCAGAGCATCGTGAAATGGATTCGAAATCTCTCCATAAATTAGGGGTGCTATCTTCCTCTCTCATGTGCCATCTCCTCGGTTATGCTTCTACTCCAACATGCTACGCACTCGTGATGGGTGAGGGCAGCATGCACGCATACTTGTGTATGGGGGGATACCGCTCACCCACTTGTATTACGATATTATCCACACATCAGTTATTTTCGTCAACCATGCAAATGAGAGGTATTAGAGAGGTATCTAGATTACAAGGACCGCTTTCTCTGTGGCATGTAGTGTTTTTAATGTGAATATAGAAATCGCTGAGGAAGTGGTGTTGTGAACTTAAGTCGATGAGAATACAGGCTAAGATCATTATAAGGTAAAAACAGCAGACAAGGAGATATACAGAACCATATCCTTGTTAACTGGATATTTCGCAAAACTTCTACCTCAGCGATTTATTTTGCGTATCACAGGTTATCATCATTTTGTGTGCTACTGGTACACACTATATCGATATTAATAAGACATAAATAACATACAAGAGAATTTTAAGGCATCGTATACAATATACGGTAAACCGCTAAATAAGAGATACTACAAAGCCTCCGTTAACGAGAAATAAGTCGAAGGAAGACAAAATGATGACCTTTTGTTCTTCCCTTCACCATGACCCTTCATCCTTTGGGTTGATTTCTCTATTACTCACTGTTCTCTCTCTCTCTCTCTCTCTCTCTCTCTCTCTCCTACTAGATGTCTGTTCCTTTATATGATACATTTCTCCAATTTCTTGTACTGCACTTCGTTCCTCTACTACTACATCTGTCCTCTCTTCTACAACCTCTTGCCTTTTTCTCCTACATATAATTCTTCCACTACATTTCTTTTTCTACATCTCTCTCTTCTACTCGTCTTTTTCTTCTCTACAGCATCTCTCTTACTTCCTCTATTACATATCTCTTTCTCCCTCTAGTACAAACCTCACCCTTCCGCCACAGATCTTTATTTCTCCTATGTCTCTTTCATCTGCTCATGTCTTTTTCTTCTTTACTACATCTCTTTCTTCTACAACATATCTATCTCTCTTCTACTACATCTCTCTCTTATTTTACTATAACTCCCTTTCTTCTACTAAATCTCTCTTCCTTTCTCTCCTAATTTTAAAGTTTCGACGCAACTGATACCCCCATCCTTACTTTCCCCAGCACAGCCATAAGATCTATTCCACTATTGAAAATTACTTACAAAATCGACTTGGTAGTACTCGACTGAATACTAGAAAGGAAATTTAAAGTCTCAAATCGTTCTAGGGTTATGATAAATGTGTTCTAAGAAGGGCCATGTTTTTGTGTCTAAATCTTTGTTCTTATCACTGACAAAGAGCTGTGGCCGCAGCTGCACGGATTTCCTTTGTTTTTTGTTGTTGTCTGGCTGTGTGTGTGTGTGTGTGTGTGTGTGTGTGTGTGTGTGTGTGTGTGTGTGTGTGTGTGTGTGTGTGTGTGTGTGACGGATCATGCTTTTAAACAGACAAATATACTTCCTGATAAATGAACATCGGCTAACTGAAGAAGATAACTACAAGAAGTATAATAGATAGATGGGTATAAAAAATCGCATGGACATAATTAGATGGTGTATACTGTAATATGCCGGGTAAAATATAGATGTAGATATTTTGGAGCATCCAGGAATTAAAATTGAGGGTTCCATTAGGTAAATCATTATCCCCTGTCCATGATATTGAGAAAGACTAAAGGAGAGAGAGAGGGGAAAAAAAAAAAAGCATTGCGATTCTACTTGGATCCTCTCGAAACTCACCGAATATATCTAATACTCTGGCAGGACGTACGTATCATTAGATTTATATTCCTCTATTGTGTAGGAAGTGCAGCCAGCCTCCCTGTCCACCTCATACGCTTCTGGTTAAATTATGAAACAATACACAGGCTGACGAAAAGGTATATGTAAGCAGAAAGATGGTTAAACTAGGAAAATATATACTGTGCACATAAAGAAAAAAAAAGTAACTTGTGGTACAGATAAAAATAAACATGATCCAGAAAAGTGGGTGAACGTTATTTGGAAAACTTTAACTGAGAGAGAGAGAGAGAGAGAGAGAGAGAGAGAGAGAGCTTTCCCTCCTCAACATCAGCAACCCTTTCTCCGCACCACCATCTTGCACAGTCACTTTTGTTGCTCCGTCATGTTGGATTAAGAGATTGTGGTGGTGATGGTGGAGATGGTGATGGAGGTAATGATGACTGTGTGGGTGGTGGAAAAGGTGGTGGTAGTGATAGTAGTGATGATGGTGGGGGTAATGCTGGTAGTGATGGTGGTGGTGGTAGTGATGGAAGTAAGGATGGTAACAGTAATGGTGATAGTGATGCTGGTATTGTTGGTAATGATGACTGAGTTGGTATATTGTGGTGGTCATGGCGGTGGTAATGATGCTGGTAGATCGTGGTAATTGTGGTTGTGATGACTGTTGGTAATGAAGGTAGCAGTAAGGGATGTAATGGCAATGGTGGCTGTGATAGTGGTAATGATTGTAATGGTGATGGTGGTGGCTGTAGTTATATGATGTGGACTAAGAATTTTTACGACAGTCGTGGATATGTTCAGCATGCCGATTCCAATTCAAGAATTATTTACTTATTTATTCATTCATTTACTTACTTTCAGAAATGCAGTATCCCCATAACTAACAGATGTCTCTAGTGAGTAAAGAAATGTTCTGGAGGTTTCAGGGGTATAATGTAAAAAGACATTATTGTACTGAAGAGATAAATATTTCCCTTATGCCTTTTAATGGTATCTCATTAAAATAATCAGCAATTATATATGGGTTGGTATCTCACTTCAGAATTTAGGAACCCCTGAAATGTAAAAGAGCTTCTCCGTTATGTTGTATTCAGCTGAGAGTGAGTCATGGGAGCCAAAGGGAGTAAATGTCATCATTCATCCTCTCATGATTGCGTCTTCTTTATTATCCAAGCTTACGCCAGACGATTTTATTCAACTGACAGCCAGTCATGGGCTGCCGAGAGCGTTATTGTCTTAAAAGAAAAAAGAAAAAAAAAAAAGATTCATAGCAACAGAGAGTTTTTCCTTTCAAAAAACACAAAAGATCCTGACTAATTTTGGCATGTTGTTCCAGTATGTGCAGTACCAGAGCCGGCCAACTGCTTCTGTCAATATCACTTTCCCTGATCGTCGTGCTCAAGTAACAGGTTAACACTAAACGATTTTGTGCTACCGAGAGAAGTTGTTGTTGTTATCTCAGTCAAGCCTTTTTCGCTGCTCTGAACTCACCTAATGACTATATTCAAGCTGGATTTTGTTCATCTGAGAGATAGTCCAACAAATTAGTTAATTATTTATGTATTTATTTTCATTTTGCGGTGCGACATTGGGAGGGGGGGGGTGAATTTAGATGCATGTTTAAGGGAATTTAAAGTGTTAGTATTAAATGTCACATCATGGATGAAGAGTTCCAAACTAATAAAGTATGCATAGAACTCCAAAACATCTGTTGACTAAAATTTAAAAATCAAATCATTTAAATTATTCCGAGAGAGAGAGAGAGAGAGAGAGAGAGAGAGGTATATTACGTGCTTGCTCGATCGTATTGGGAACTTTAGTGTCAGCGGCACAAGATGTATGACGATTGTTTCCGCCTGGTGCACGAGCTGTGGGGCGTAGTAATGGCGAAGTGAGGCAAGAAAGTGTAGCTTATGATGGAGATGCAATGAATGGATTCCCGTCTTAGATAACGTAAAAATCACAGTCAAGGAAAATGATGGTGCAAGAGGGCCATGTATACCAAAAAGAACAACCAAGGAGAAACCTAGGGCAAACTATTGTAACTTGTGTGGCCAAACCCAGTCTTCTACAGGTTATCTTTTTAAATATAGGCATCATGTCATACTCTGAAGATGAAGGAAGGCTACTACGTTATACAGAATATTCCTGAAGTCTCAGGAATGATTTTTTTTTTTTTTTTTTAGAAATTGTGACCACAGAAACTAACTTAAAAAAAAAAATCTAATGGAAAATCCTGCACAGAAGCAACGTCTTGAACTCCTTCCGTATCAGCAGTAATGGACCTGGCTCAATGATATGTCCCTTCTGACCCAGGAATCTCAAAAAATTCTAATTTTTTCGACAGTCCGTATTTCTGAATAAGGAAGGGCAAGTGCAATGAGGATCAAAACTGAAGCATGGAAGAACGTGGCTTCTCAGCATGACCTGCTTTGTGCTCTGTTCATCAAAATCATATCATGAAGAGCTGACTCCTTGAATTAATCAATGTTCTTTATTTATCTATTAGATTCTATAGAAATAAAATAGTACGGTGCATTTCCACGAAAGGTTACAACGGACTTTTTGTTTTGTTTAATCCGTTTCAGAATGCAATGAAAATACCGTTTCAGAATGGAATGAAAATAATTTCAGCTTTTCATTCTGGGAAGTATATCTGTCTATCTATATATCTATCTGTTTGTCTATCTACCATTCTATCTATATATTTATCTATCCATCCCTTGCATAGAGATGTGAAAGGCTGGAGGGAACTTGGAATTTACATGAGTCAGTCCGGACACTCACACCCTAAGAGTCACTGAACCATCATCACCAGTCATTGGTGTGGGTAAGGGGGGGGGGGACTTCTTACAGTGAAATTTCTCCCAGCCCAACCACCTCTCCTGTCCCACCTACCACCCTGACCCTACAATCCCCACCCGCCCAATCCACCTTGCACGTCCCTCCGGCCATTCCTATCACCATACTCCATCCACACTGACTACCCTACCCCATTCACCTCACACATCCCACTAAACTATCGTCCTGCTGTTATGGAGGGGAGAAATAAGGTAATGAGGTGGGAGGCAGAGGTGAGGAAGAGAAAAAGTAGAGAAGAGTAAGAGGGATGGGAGGTCCAGACTGCACTGTAGTTAGCCAGAGAGTCTTTTGTCTCTTCTCAATGGAGAACAAAATACTGTAAGTAGACTCTCTTTCCACCCTAGAACAAGCCCTCCTCTCTCTCTCTCTCTCTCTCTCTCTCTCTATTGTATGTATCAGACTCCAGGGTCTTACCTTTTCATCAACTTAACTCCTTCTCGACGCTATCTTCCTATTTTATTCTGGCTTTTTTTTTTTATGCGAGAAAGAAGGAACCAAAGGCCACGAGCCTGCAGTAACAGTTCCCTCCAAGAGAAAAACAAAATACAATAGAGAGCCAAATTCAAGATCCGATCATTTTGAGATGCCTGGACACACTACGTTTGAAAGACTGGAGATCATAGGCAGCAGGAAATACAGACAGAGGGAGACAGTTCCAGAGCTGACCTGTTGCATAAATGAAAGACTGGGAGTAACGGTTAACTCTTGCATTAGAGAGTTGGACAGAAAAGGGATGAGAGTTTGCTGCCAGACGGGTGCTACGCGTCCGTCGTAGAGGTGGAGGAATGCAAGCAGACAGTTCAGAGGAGCAGTGACCATTAAAGTAGCGATAGAAAAGAGATAAAGATGCAACAGTGCGGCGAAGAGACAGAGGTTGAAGGGAGTCAGTAAGAGGAGGAGAGTTAATGAGACGAAAAGCCTTTGACTCCACCCTATTGAGAAGAGCTGTATGTGTGGAGCCTCCCCACACATGAGAGCTGTACTCCACACAGGGGCGGATAAAACCCCTGTATAGAGTCAACAATTGTGCAGGGGTAAAGAAAGAGCGGAGTCGGCTTAGCATACCCAATCTCTTGGAAGCAGATTTTACAAGAGATGTAATATGATCTTTCCAAGATAAGTCCCGAGTAAATGAAACCCCAAGCATGTTCAAGGATGATGCAGGATTAAGCTGAATATTATTAAACATTAGTGGGAATACCTGTGGAAGATTTTGTCGGGTTGATAGGTGTAAGAACTGAGTCTTAGATGCATTAAAGACAACCATATTATTTTTACCCCAGTCAGAGATATGAGCCAAGTCAGACATTAGGTGTGCCATAGCCTCATCCCTTGTTTCTTGAAGTAACTGTTGAGATGGGCGTTGCGGGAACCGAATGGAAAGGTGAAGAGTGGAGTCATCAGCGTATGAGTGGATAGGGTTAGATGTACAGCTTAGAAGATCATTGATGAATAAAAGGAAGAGAGTTGGTGATAGGACAGAGCCCTGAGGAACACCACTGTTGATAGATTTAGGAGAAGAACGATGGCCGTCTACAACAGCGGCTATAGAACGACCAGAAAGGAAGCTAGCGATGAAGGCACAGATAGAAGGATAGAAACCGTAGGAGGGCAGTTTGGAAATTAAAGATTTATGCCAGACTCGATCGAAAGCCTTTGAGATGTCAAGTGCAATGGCAAAGCTTTCGCCAAAGTCCCGAAAGGAGGATGACCAGGAGTCTGAAAGGTAGATGAGAAGATCGCCAGTGGAGCGTCCCTGACGGAACCCATACTGACGATCGGAAAGAAGGTTGTGATAGGAAAGATGCCTTAAAATTTTTCTATTAAGAATTGACTCGAAAACTTTTGAAATACAGGACGTTAAAGCAATTGGACGATAATTGGAGGGTTGGGAATGGTCACCCTTCTTTGGGACTGGCTGAATGAGAGCAAACTTCCAGCAAGAAGGAAAGGTACAAGTTGACAGACAAAGGCGAAAGAGTTTGCCTAGGCAGGGTGTAAGCACAGAAGCACAGTTCTTGAGAACAACAGGAGGGACCCCATCAGGCCCATATGCCTTGTTAGTACTGAGGCCATTGATGGCAGAAAATACATCAACTGAAGAAATTTTAATGTCAGCCATGAGGAAGTCAGAGGGGGGAAGTGATGGAGGAACAGCACCGGAATCGTCTAAGGTGGAATTGGAGGAGAAAGTCTGTGCGAAGAGATCTGCTTTATCAGTAGAAGAAATAGCTACAGAACCATCAGAGTAGAAAAGATGAGGGAAGGATGATGAGGTAAAGTTGTTAGAAAGATTTTTGGCAAGGTGCCAGAAGGAGCGGGAAGAATTCGAGTTGGAGAGTTGAGAGCATTTAGTATGGATGAAATTATTTTTAGTAGAGCGAAGAACAGACTTAGCACGATTCTGGGCAGAAACGTAAAGATTATGTGATTCAGGGGTGGGTTGGCTCCGGTACCTTTTGCAGGCCTTCTCCTTGTTGCGGACAGCATTAGAACAAGCGTGATTAAACCAAGGCTTTCTTGCGTTAGTCAAAGGATATGAGAAAGGAATGTATGCTTCCATGCCCGAGAGAATAACCTCCGTAATGCGCAAGGCACACTCAGATGGCTCACGGCCATGGAAGCAATAATCATTCCAGGGAAAATCATAGAAGTACTGCCTGAGGGCCTCCCAGTCCGCGGCTCCAAAATGCCACAGACGACGTTTCCCTGGAGGGTCCACAGGCCGTACCGGAGTGATAGGACAGGTTAAGGTAATAAGGTTGTGATCAGAGGAGCCCAACGGAGAGAAAAGATTAACAGAGTAAGCAGAAGGATTAGTTGTTAGGAAGAGGTCAAGTATGTTGGAGCTCTCTCCAAGGCGGTCAGGGATACGGGTAGGGTGCTGTACAAGCTGCTCTAGGTCATTAAGGATAGAAAAGATGTAGGCTTGTTCACCAGGTGGATCCGTGAAAGGAGAGGAGAGCCAAAGGTGGTGGTGAACATTGAAATCTCCAAGAATGGAGATTTCAGAGAAAGAAGAAATGGACAGAATGTGTTCCATCGTAGAAGTAAGATAGTCGAAGAATTTTTGATAGTCAGTAGAATTAGGGGATAAGTAAACAGCACAGATATATTTAGTCAGAGAATGACAGGAAAGCCGAAGCCAGAGTGTGGAGAATTCAGAAGAATCAAGTTCAGGAACACGAGAGCAAGATAAGTCGTTGCGTATGTATACACAAAAGCCACCTTTGGCTTTGAAATGAGTATAGAGAAAGTAGGAGGATACAGAAAAGGGTTTGCTGTCAGTTGCCTCAGACAGCTGAGTCTCCGTTAGAAAAAGAAGGTGAGGTTTAGAGGAGGAGAGGTGGTGCTCAACAGAGCGAAAGTTAGATGAAAGGCCACGAATGTTGCAGAAATGAAGAAGAAGAGAGTCAGACAGTGGTTCCAGGCACCTCGAGTCGTCACCGGGAGAGGCGCAGATGGCGGGGGCATTTATGGTCCCCCCCCCGGGGACTCCGAGGCTGGGTGAATTGACGCCATTTTTGGTGAATTTTGAATAGGAAGTGTAGTGTGTACTGTGCATGTAGTTTGGTGAAGATAGTTACAGAAATTTGTACTGGAGAGCATGCTGGCCTACTCTCTGTGTAACTGAGACACTGAAAAAGTTCAGCAAAGGGGGATGGTCAGGAACTAGTCCTGAGGGCTGATGAAACGGGAGCTCCAGCACTCCCTGTCATCAGCTTTCCATCCACTGCACTGTAGTTAGCCAGAGAGTCTTTTGTCTCTCCTCAATGGAGAACAAAATACTGTAAGTAGACTCTCTTTCCACCCTAGAACAAGCCCTCCTCTCTCTCTCTCTCTCTCTCTATTGTATGTATCAGACTCCAGGGTCTTATATATATATATATATATATATATATATATATATATATATATATATATTTTTTGACTGGTAAGGGCGTCTGGCATCAGGAAGGATAACGATGGTCTGCCTTGATCTTAGCTCAGTGAATCAGGATATTTATATTTTTTAATTTCTGACTACCATCATGCAATTTTTACTGAACTTGGGAGGGATCTCTAAAAGCTAAGGGTTAATTTAGGGCCATATACCAGTATAATCCTACCAGTCTCTCCTGAACAAAATAAAAGCCTCTGAAAGCAACAACAACAATATACAGAGATCACCGTGTTCAGGGGCTTAACCAAGTGACGTTCCTCACTAAGCTAAGTAAAATCACTTGAAAGTGGCAAAAATATCATACGGAAGGCGCTACTGAACTGGAAGGATTAATCTCTCTCACTTATGATACTTACGGCTGTATTATCGAACTGGAAGGATCTCTCTCACTTTAGATGCTTATGGCTGTTGTACTATCGAACTGGAAGGACTAATCTCTCTCACTTTGGATACTAATGGCTGTAGCATCGAACTGGAAGGATTAATCTCTCTCACTTGAGATACTAATGGCTGCAGTATTGAACTGGAAGGACTACTCTCTATTACTTTAGATACTTATGGATGTATTTTAACTCTTTCACTACGAGAGGTCTCTTAATCTGCATAAAAGCCATCTGACGGTAAAAGGAATGGAATTTAAAAAAGCGCCATTGTATGAAGTGGATCAGTGGACGCTGCTTCTAATCCCATCACTACGAGGAGTCTCTCTTAATTTTAGCATAACCATGTGGCAACATCAAGAATAATATGAAACAGACATTAGCGTACTCTAGGGGATAAAACAGATAAAACAGAGTGAGCAAATTTGTGTGCAAGTTTCCAATTTCTGCTGGCAGTGAGCTCGCCCACTGTTTTCACACTCGCTCCGTTTACATTCACTTTCTTCGCCAACCCTTCACTCATTCTACTCATTAACATCACTCCTACTTACTCTGTGCACATTCAGTGCCCATACTATGCTCCACTCATTCACTCCGCCCATTTACTTTTCTTATTATTACTCTTTCTGTCCAATACACTTTTTTTTTTTTTTCAAAGATGAACAGAGGAAGGAAAAACAAATTAAATGTAGAAAAAAAAATCATACATACGGGTGCCCTCCATTCATAAAAATATCTGTAACAGTTGGACTTGACCTGCTGTTGATTGAAGTGTGAGGGGAAATTCATCTGGGGAAGCGAGTTCCTAGATGTCGTTCGGGGGGAAAAAGGAATTATACTCCATACTAACCCCATTCCCATTCGCCCACTTTATTATGTTTCACTCATTTGCACACTCACATCATCTCTGCTCACTCAGCCACTCACATTTACTTTCAATGATATACTAGTACTTCACTCTTTCCACCCGGTCACCTCATTCATACTCACTCACATTCATTTTCCTCGATACACCTCACTCAGCCTTGTCTGTCACACCACTGCTACTCGCCTAACCTTCACGCACTTCCTAGACTATATTCATCTCATTCATCCCTTCACCCACATCAACGTCTCTTCCTACTACATACGAGTGTTTCAGCTCATTCGCCTCGTTTCTGTTCACTCGTGTTTTTCTTCTTAGTACATTGTCCGTTCGGTTCCCTTATATTACTTCCCTCGTTTACTGACTCATCTTGTCCACAAAATCATCATCACCCCTGACTCTGTATTGTACGCAACTTTTTCCACTCAAACGCTCACTCTATTTACGTTCAGCTCACTTGATACACTCTGCTCATTCTACACGCCCAACCCATCTTCCCACTCACTTCCTCCCTCCTCCCTCCCACCACCTCACTTCCTTTAATCCTCCTTACCCTCTTCTACCTCCCCTCTACCTTTGTTACTACCTCCATTATCCTCTCCTCATTTACTTCCTGTGTTTCTTTCCCCTGCTTCTTCTACTTCCTTCCCTTCCCTTTATTTCCTCAATTTTCCCTTCAACCCTCATTGTATAACTCACTCCGTCCACCCCCTCCACAATCGTACCCTCTAGCCCTCTCCCCTAAACCTACACCACTCATTCTACGCACCCCATCCACACTCCCCCCAACACTCCCCTTACCACATCCATTCCCTTACCTCCTCTACTCCCCTCTCCCCTCATCTTTCCCCTCTCCCTTACTTACCCCCACCCCGAAAGCGAGGCAGGGAAAGTGGAATCAGCAGCAGCAGCAGCAGCAGATCAGAAAGTGAAAACGTTAAACACTACGACTACCTACCGCCTCTCCGCACAGCCGCACACACTCCGACAGGGGCCAGAGCTAGCAACACCTCGCACACACACGCACCTGCTTCCACCCACACCAGCCCACCTGTTGCAAATCCACCCACCGGTCTCCTACCACTCAGTCTTCCGTCCACCCATCCACCTGCCTGGCTGCCTGCCTGTCTGCTCCACTCGTCCGCTTTCCGCCTAACGATCCACTAACGGGTCTGTCTCCTTACGCTCTGACGCCCGGGTGGTTCATTGGGTGGCGTCTTTTATGTGATGTTCTTGTTGCTGTTAGCAGTTTCTGTTAAATACCATAACTTACGAGAGATATTTCGAAACTGAGGGGTTAGATACAGCCTTCATAACCCGTTTACTACAAACGGGTTTTCCCGAACTTGTCAAAATTGTCTAAAGGCAACAAGAAGAAAACAGAAAAGATGCCCTCATATAGTGACTGAGTAAAATGCTTAATAGTGAAGAGAAAGGCAAGTTCCTGACGATATTTTTAAAATCAACTGACGAACATAAAGCAAGTCTGTCCTTTCTGTTATAACAGCTCCCGTTTGTTGTAACTGCAGACTCCACTGATGTGTAGTGTGGGATGCAGGCTATTCATATTCATTAACCATAGGTGTTCCACAAATGTCCCCCAAAAATTCTGGAGTCTATCTTCCCTTTCGCAACCGAAATTTTAAGCGCACGTCAATTTGTTTTCCACCAAGATACATCTGCCCCGACGTATCTACCTAGACCTCTTTCGGTTTATGGTGTAGTTCTACTTATAGTCCTATATGTCCTTAAATATTACTCTGGATTTACGACCAAAGTTTTCTCACATATTTTGTAGTCTTCTCAAAACTTCTGCTGTAACTTAAGTCATCCAAGCATCCATCATCCTGTTCCTTTATTATCCATTAAACTGCTGCCTTTAAAAAAAGTTTGAGTCTCTCTCTCTCTCTCTCTCTTTCAACTTTCACACCTGTTCCCCTGACTCTCCATCCTTCCACATCCAAGACTCACCAGCCAACGTACCACATTAAGATAAATTAACAAATCCACATCACCTAATCCTAAGTCTGTTGTTCTCTCTCCTCAGTTTCCACACAAGTCCACCTGACCCTCCACCCTTCCACCTCCAGGATCCACAACCAACAAGAGGAAAAAAACAACAACAGTGAGTGAGCTTGAAAACAAATTTAGAAACCTTACAGGTCAACAAAAACAAAGCCAGACACAGCCCAAGAAAACCTAGCCTACTTCTTGCAGTGACTTGTAAAGACAAAACTAAAGACAAAATCAGCTCTAGGAGGAGTTCAGTGACTACGAGAGTGATCTGCCAAGGAACTGTTAATATCTCTGAACCGACAGTGCAGTGAAATCATCCCTTTATACGAGTCGAGTTTGCTACTGAAGGTTGTGGGGGAAAGTTCTCAAGACAGCTGAAGACAACATGGCCAATGGCAGGTGAGTAAATAAGCAAATAATTTCTTGGGTTTTCTGGCAATTTTCTCTACTCTTTAGTGGTTGAGTTGATTAAAGGAAAGTGCAATGAAAGGGAAAATGTGGGCTAAGGAATCTCTCTCTCTCTCTCCCTCTCTTTCTCTCTCTCTCTCTCTCTCTCTCTCTCTCTCTCTCGCTCGCTCGCTCTCACTGCTTCGATCCTACTTCTCGTCATCACCATCATCCCTATATCATTCTATCTATAACGCACAGTCATCACCCATCACACACAGCATCACCCACTTTCGCTGCCTCTGCGTACAGCATGATTTGCGTTAACTCATAAATGTCACCCAGCTAACCACTTTCTGTATCATCACTAAGACAGTCACCTTCATTTAGATTCATAAACAGTTATTACTATCATCACTCCAGAACAACATTACTTATCACCTTCAACATCATATTTATCTTATCAAAGTCAGCATTACTTCCAATATAACATTCCTACTACTGCTACTGTTATTACTACTACTACTACTACTATTACCGCCACTACTACTACTACTACTACTACTACTGCTTCTACTACTACATATATATATATCCACTTTCAACATCACAGGGTCTATAAATACTTTCTTTTTTCATCTCGCATATCGTCACTCTAAACATCTTTAATCTTACGTCATTGTTTATAATGTATGTCTTATGATCTCGAAGTATAATGTACGTTTTTATATCTTCCAGTATCGTTATGGTTGTACATTCCATCACTCTTTAGTCCTTCATAATATTTTACGTATCTCTTTCCTTCGTATGACACATGGAATATTTTCACTACACATCAGTATGATTTCCTTTATCATCACTCTCAACGTCATCTCTCTCTCTCTCTCTCTCTCTCTCTCTCTCTCTCTCTCTCTCTCTCTCTCTCTCTCTCTCTCTCTCTCTCTCTCTCTCTCTCTCTCTCTCTAACGTTATAATTATCATCGGTTCCACAGTACTGATAACCACAATTACCGTCACTCATGCCACCAGTCACCATGCTTCACTCACCTAGAACTCAAATTTCCATCAGTTAATTCCAACACCAACATGAACAAGAGTCATTTACAGAACCATAGTTTTTCATGTTGCAGACTAAGGCTATTCTCTTCGGTTAAGGAAGCTCCCTAACACCTATTCCTTAGCGACTTATTTTTGATTATGGGCGGTCAATATCCTTTTGTACGTGGTTTATACGGACTGCTGCGATATTGGAAGGATTTATGTAACACAGATGAGGACAGTAAGGTGTATGAAGCAAAATAAATCGGTTAGAGAAAGGTGTTAGGGAGCTTCCTCGACTGACAAGAATACTGGTCTAAGAATCAGTATGACATTCACAACTGTAAATACTGTACTGTTCTTGCAACCACACTGCTACCACAAGGCACTACATCGTGCACAACTACCACTTTCTCTAACCAGTTCCCTATTTCACTCATCACTCTTATACAGTTTGTGGATTTCAGTTTCATTAGCACTGTCTTTACCGATGTTTCCCAAGACCCAGCGATATGTCATATATATACCCCGCTAATATATTCACACCAGTCCGGAATGGGGCAGCTCTGGGATGCGTGTAAGGTGGATATTGGTGCCGAATCAGTGATATGTGAAAAGGCTGGTGATACTTAAGAGCACTCGGGGAACGGACCGGGTTGAGTCTCCTGATTAGCAAGCAAAAAAGAAGCTACCATTACCATAATTCTTGCAACCACAACCATACCACTGCCACTACCACAACTACCACTACAGCTACGATATCTGCCTCCAAGCCTTGCCAAAACAACGCCATAAATTCCAGCGCCTGTATTTTCCCACAAAAGGCACTGCTACCACTCTCACCACCACTGCAATAGTCACAACAATCAGTGCAAGCAGCCAGAAGTTCAACAAATACACAGCAATGGTTTCTTCTGATACTGCATCGTTCTTTACTATTTATGGGAAAAGTATCAACAGCTACTAATAACGGCTAATCATATCAACAATAATAATAACAGTAATAATAACGACAAACACTAATGATAATAACGTAAGCAATAACAGTAACTATCACACCACCGCCAATGTCTCCATCATTACTAAATAAGTTACCATTATCAGAGAAGTTACCAAAACCAATACCACCTGAAGTACCACCATCATCGTAACTACTAGGCCTACTACCATGACTATTACCATTACCATAACGACCACAACTACCATAGCTAAGTCATCGTCACAGCTGCTACCATGATTACCACTAGCCTACAACCTGAAATATTCCACCAAATTTACTCCAGCGACAACATATGACGACCACCACCATCACAACCACCACCACCACCACCATCACAACCACCACCACCATCACAACCACCACCACCATCACAACCACCACCATCATCACCACCACCACCACCACCACCACTAACATCATTGAAACCATTAGTATGGCACCATAGCCACAATCACCATAACAAAACCCACTGCCACTAACCACCCCTACCACGCCCACCACCATTACACTCAGTCGTCACCACAGCAACTACCATCAAAACTACCATTACCATTACAACAAGAACCCCTACCATCATTACAAATAGTAGCACATGATCACATCTACCATCGCCACAACAACTAGCATAACAACTATAACTCCATCGCCGCCGCCAGCACACTGACCACAGTTACAACAAACATTATTTCTCACTACCTTAATCACCACCATCCACAAACTACCACCAACACCACCATGTCGCCCACAATGTTGTCCGTTTATGAACCACAACTACCATCATTCCACCGTAATTACGGCCACACTTTATGAGCTTTAACCAGTATCTATATGGGGAAGGCATCGTGGGGGTAATAAGAGCAGTGACGTCATTCTTTGTTTACCTCAGACATCACGAGCTCATGTGTCACGTGAGGCCCATCTCTCTCTTCATTTATTGTACAGTATTTTCTATGCTTCCCCGTTCGCTCTGTTCCTGTGTTATCTGATTTCCTCTTCTTTCACTATTTTTTTTCAACCTTTTCCTATTCAAGAAAAAAGAGCATGAGGGGAAAACAAACAATATTCAAGATGATGGGATGGTGTTTAGCGAGGCACGTGGCAGGGAGCACGAGTAACCCCTCCACACCCCAGCCATGAACACATGCATCTTGCCACGTGGTTTTGTTTACTCTCGGGTGAAAGTTGGTCATCCTTCTGCCCTACACAGAGATGTTTTCCTTTGTTTAGGTTGATGACAGTTAGTTCCTGGTTTGACTCTTTCTTCTAGGATGTATATTTCTCTAATAGCTTTAGGTCTATTCCTTTACCTTAACCAACTATTGCTTTATTATTCACCAAATTCATCGTTGACAAATATAGTTCAATATCAGCTGTTCTCATCTGCAGCATCACTCTACCTACTTACAAAATGCCTTCATATTCCATCACAGAATATGCCATCACTTTCATCTATAATTCCATATATACAATTCTTGACATTTGTCAGCACTGTTATTCTTTTAGCTGATGTCCCCGGGTGGATTCATCTTGTACATTAGTAATATAACCACAATGCTCAATGCAAATACCTTTTACTGTCTGCACTAAGGAACTCGGCCATCTCCTTATCTACTAACCTACCCAAGGCCAAAAGTAACTGGCTCCCAAAGTAAAATTATATCATCCCACACATACATCTCCTCATCAATAGATCTATATGTCAGGAAATGTTGCTGCAATATTCCTGCAAAATCTGCCTGATCAGCAGTGGAACCTACTCAGTAAGAAGGGCAATTCACCTTCATTACTATTCTCAGTAGGATGTTACACCCTTACCTTCCCTGACGCTCCCTTCCAGTGCTCACAATTCCTACTGTATTTCTTGCCATCATTATATTTCTCTGCAGAGAGGCAATTAATGAGCTCAGCTCCATTACATCATTAATCGTGTTACCAGCCCTTGTCATGGGAAGCACGCTGGCTTCTTAACTCCTTCAGCCGGAGGACATATTTTGTGCTTTTTACTTGCTCTCACCAATCTATTCATCTTAGAAGAGATTTTTCGAACAGAAATCAGTAGATAATTATAGTTTTAAATAACCCCTTCGCTACTTAGGGACACTTCTTACGCCGAGTATAATCGCCCTGTGGCAGCAAGAATATAATAAAAGTTACATTCCCGGGATGAAAAGATTAACAGGAATGCATGGCTCTCTGCCTAATTCTCCATCCGCGAGTCTGACATGCAAATAATGATCGATATCACCTTGAAGCTTTTCTTGAACACATCTCCCAATCTAAATTTCGCTACTGCCCACGGATTCATTCGTCAGTTCTTACTTCTAACTGCATTCCCTACTAGTTCCTTTACAGTGGACCTCGTTGTGCTATGATGAACACACGTCCAAATTTCCTCAACTATAGTCTCTTCCTTGGTGTCAAAGCAGTTCATTAACTTACTTTACTAAACTTTCTGCAGACTGCGAGCAAAAATATCCTGCTCAGTCTTCTTAAAATCGCCTCCCAACTCAGTACAGAACTTCTCAAAACTCGCAAGAAAATCCATTCAACACCAGCCATCTCCACAACACTAGAACCGTCACAAGCTCAATGACAGATATATTCATTTGCAGACATAATTATGAATACGCTTCATGTCGATAAGTAATGAGACACTGAACAACGACTTTCGAAACCAAGAATATGATCTTCTGAGCCTAACCAAGTTTTCAGAATATTGTGTAAGAGCTTCATAATCGTTCGCCTAAAAAGTAGAGCAACATTCTCCTCCTCAGCTGTATGTTCCTTGTGACCTCTCTCACCAGGCTGACCTCATTCACTTCTCTGAACTCTCTCACCTGAACACATCGGTGAAATATGGCTCTGACGTGGTTGTTTAAAAATAGACGGAGATATTTTTACATCCCCACTTGCAACGACGACCACATTTTTTTCAGGAAATATTTGCCGCCGCTTTATTCATAGCAAAAATAGTAATAATAATAATAAAATAAAAAGGCTGCACGTGCAGTGGTGTGGATGCGTCTGTGGTCATCCCTTGATTTTTTGGTTTTGGTTTTGTTATGTTTCGGTTATTTCAATTTGGGTATAATGTTGACTGTAGGTTACTCGTTTGTTTGACTCGTGTTTTGTGTATATACTTTTCTTAGCAAGTTATTTATTGTTTTCTTAAATGAGAATATGAAAACCAGCAAGATACATTAGAGAAAAAATATTAGCCTGTGTGTGTGTGTGTGTGTGTGTGTGTGTGTGTGTGTGTGTGAGAGAGAGAGAGAGAGAGAGAGAGAGAGAGAGAGAGAGAGAGAGCGCTGTGCAAATTAAATATTTTAACCTAGGTCAGCATTTCTGAACTCTTTCCAGGAATCGAGAGTTGGATGAAAATTAGGTTGCTTGTTTCCTCTAAAGTCACCCTCTGCCAGGTATGGAATAACAGGAGAGAAGGAGACACGGGAGGGGCGGAGAGGATGAAGGGGGGGTGACGAGAGAAGGGTGAGGGGGAAGTACAGGGGGATGAGTGAAAAGGAGTGTGAGAGGAAGGGTGAAATGGAGTGCACAGGAGACGTGAAAGAGAGTGAATAGAGGGAAGAGTGAAAAAGGGTGCATGGGTAGAGGTGTAAATGAGTGCAGGGGAGAGGAGAAGGAGAGGGAATAGGGGCAGAGGTGAAAAGGAGTGGAGAGAGCTGCTTAGGGGGAGAAATGCAAGGGTAGGTGAGAGTGAAGGGTGAAGGAGGAGGAGGAGAATGAAACGGCGGTGTAGTGGGATGGCAGGGTGTGGTGGGGTAGGGAATGCAGGCTGAGGTGGGAAGTGGGAGGGGAAAGGGGGCGAGGGGAGAGGTGCAGTGACCAAACTTTCGCAACACAACACCATGAAAGTTTGATGGTGGGTTGTTTACGATCAATTCTCACCCACCGTAAATTTTAAGGAGGCTCTATCCGCTAAAGATACTGCTGTTTTCGCGCTCATTGTTGGTTCCTCCCCCGTTTGGTATTTTATTGTTCTTTTATCTGGATCATGGCTGCTCCAGTTACGTTAGTGGGAAATATGACTGGGATGATGATGATGATGATGATGATGATGATGAAATTTAAGTCTCTCGTTTCGGTAAGCTTCTATGACTTAAAATTTAATCATTCCTCGTAAGCTGGAATAGAACACGAATTTCAATACAGTAACCTTAAAAATTAACTGTTATTTTTTTGTACAACTGATGTGTCCTATGGATCTCTTAAGAATAGCAAAATCGTCCGACGTCAGCCAAAATAAAATGCAATGTGGGTAAGTCGCAGCCGAAGGAATAAAGGATAATTTTTCTTATGAGGTAGTACTGACTCTATTAATAATTCATGTTGACTTCTTCTTTATTTATTTATTTCGTTCTATTTACAGACGATTTTATTCCTCTTACCTGAGACTTTCTGAACTGGATTTGGTTAGATGCAGCCTACATTAACCCCTTCACTACAAAAGATCCCTACTAAGTTAAAATATAATCGTCTGGTTGTATCCTAGATATAATGAATAAAACTTCATCGTAGTGAAGCGGTGACGAATTTCAAAACGGTCATTCATTAAAACTCTGACTTCGAAAAATGATTCCTGAGCTGAGTGAAATCGTCCTAGTAGCTACAGAAAGATTAGATTTTTAATGTCAGAGAAGTGTGTTTTATTTATTTGTATATTTTTCAACGTTGTGCGGATCATATCGGGTCCAGTGTGTGTGTGTGTGTGTGTGTGTGTGTGTGACTGGCATTGCTTGGTGGTACACATGAGAGAGACAGAGACAGAGAGAGATACAGTACTGTCGAGCAAAGGGAGGATGTTTGATTCCCCAGTCACGCAGCCTCTCACCAGGTTTAGTGATTCGTGACATTAGCTCTCTCTCTCTCTCTCTCTCTCTCTCTCTCTCTCTCTCTCTCTCTCTCTCTCTCTCTCTCTCTCTCTCTCTCTCATCGCACCCATTCAGTAATGTTTCTGTCACTCTCAGATTTTATGATTTTATGACCACATTAAAAAGTTCGTTTAAGATTAAGACAGGATTTGCATGATTGAATAGTACGTCCAGCCATCTCTCTCTCTCTCTCCCTCTCTCTCTCTCTCTCTCTCTCTCTCTCTCTCTCTCTCAGCTGAATAATCATGGAGTTATACCCACACTCAACATTTATTCAAGAGGGCAGGTCGATTATTTAAGGTATCGCCAGTAATGAACACAACTTAAGTGCATCAGTAGAGCCACTTGCTCTTCCCACGAGCGTCATCCCATAATCCCTTCGCTACAAGATACATTTCTCAGGATGGATAATAATGTTTGGAGAGAGCAAGTATAGAAATATAAAGTACATCTTCGTGCTTGAATGGATAGTAATAAAATAAAAGTACACCGATATGATAACGCAGATACTAACATGCAAACTTAAGTAATTGCGCACTGAGAAATCTGCTAAATCAATCTGTCCTCTGGGCCATTTAGTGAGGCAGCCATTAGGAGGTAAGTCGTAACAAGAAGTTCCCTGAGTTGAGCGTTCCTCCAGGGTGAACACTTAGCGCCCCCTAAACTTCATGCTCACCACCTCCGCAACTTCATGCTCACAACTCCGACTCAGCACGCACTCAGCTCACGCTCTTCCTTGCCTCTTTGTAACGAGAGAAGGCGGTGAAATACTAAACTCTTTCACTGTAAACTTAACGCCATATTTAAACTAAACGTAGGAGGTTGTGGTCAAGCCCCCGATTTTTGTAACGCTAATTTTTGAACGACATGATGATGACAAAACGTGTCTTATCTTTCCGAGTCGTTGTTGATTTCACCATGTAATGTGGGGTGCAGGCTAATTATACCGAAAAATTGACGTGTTCCGTAAGTGACCGCCAAAAATGAGGGGTTTACCTACACCTTTGCTTACTCAGTTTTAATAATACGATCCTTACTGAGATAATGAAAACATTTTGATGCACAAGTAGTCAAGTATAATATTCCAAAAACTATAATGGCTTAAACCCCTCCCCTGTTAGCGATGGTCAGCATAATATCTATCTGTCTGTCTGTAACGCTGGTGTCTTGCTACCATTAGACGATTTTGTACAGTTTCTAAGGGTCTTCTCGTAGTGAAGAGGCCAGAACGAGTCTCCAGTATCTTCTGAAGTACGATTCTTGTTTCGTTATTGCTACCACCAGACGATTATATTCAACTTAAGGCCGAGCTCTAGAAGTGAATGAAATAATCCGTTAAGACTCCCATTTAGGTGTTACTATAATACCCGAATGATTGCTACCTTTATTTTGAATATTTAGTAATTGTCTGAAGGTAAATGGATGTGTTGATCTTGAACAGCATTCTCGTGGTCTTTAATTTCGTAACACCTCGATCTCAGTGATATAGCAAGACAATAATTACACACAATATATACGTAGAATTAATCGCTATGGAAATGATGCTATGAAGTGTCCATCACCAACTAGAAATCGGCTCATTACCCCTTCACTACGATGGATGTACCCTAAGCTGTGCAAAATAGGAGGAAACAAGAATAAATATAACTACATCGTCAATTATCGTAAATGAAGCGATTGATGGTAGTAGTTTCTTATCTTTTATGATGTGAAAATGGCGTCATCGTACTGCAGGGCCTAAACACTTTCTCCCAAGGGATATGAAGAGGTGAACACTTTCGATACGTTACTGAAACACGAAAGCGAGTACAGGCTTTTTACTGATGGACATACGTACGAGCAGGAATATTGTAGACATTCAGTAACGAAGGGTACACGTGAACAGCTACTGATACTTATTTCACACATCACAGGTTTTGAACTAATGAGGAGAAATTCTAAGTCATTCAACTGTTACCCATAGTTTGTCTAATTTAACTTGACAGAGATTTTCGTCCTTGTGCGGCATATTTCAAGCACCTCATTAGCACATAGTACTTCTTTTGTGCATCCTCCCCATAGCACTTTTTCGCGACTAGCTCTGAATTCTACATATAATCTCTCGTTATACCTCAGTATTCACGACGAAGACTCGGCAAATTTAGGCCAAGTTACAGTGAACAGAGTATGGCTTAGGAAGAACTCATAAGCTAGAGACACGATTATCAGAAAATGTAAAGGAACTAATGACCGTAACTGTACATTTTAGAGAGCGAAATAAGTGTTCTGTAAAGGCTTGGTGAACACATGGCGGTTCGTACGATTCGAGACGAGATTAGTTAAGAAAATACTTGTTAGGTCTGGTCTACTTTAATAGCCTTTGGACAAAACAGGGAAGTGATGTTTTACTGACTACACACACACACACACACACACACACACACACACACACACACACACACACACACTTAACACGTTCTCCTCACCACCAGGACGTTTGTCGAAGAAATCAGTGAGGAAAAGTTAAGAAAATTAGAGATAAACTTTCTCCCACCTGCATGTGGAGGGGCCTTAGGGAGAACAACGCTGTGTGACTCCTTTCTCTTCTGGCACCTTTCACCCTGAGAGAGAGAGAGAGAGAGAGAGAGAGAGAGAGAGAGAGAGAGAGAGAGAGAGAGAGAGAGAGAGAGAGAGAGAGAGAGAGAGTTATAATGTTAATCCTGTGTGCATTACATCATACTCTGGTCGTAATTTTAAACATAATGGGATATATATAACGAAACTGGTCGAGAGAGAGAGAGAGAGAGAGAGAGAGAGAGAGAGAGAGAGAGAGAGAGAGAGAGAGAGAGAGGATGATTGGAAGTACTATTCAATCATGCAAATTCTGCCATAATCTTAAACGAACTTTTTAATGTGGCCATAAAATCATAAAATTTGAGTGTAAAAGAAACATTACTGAATGGGTACGATGAGAGAGAGAGAGAGAGAGAGAGAGAGAGAGAGAGAGCGTAAAATATAAAAGGGTGTTCATAAAGTCGACTTTTCAGCGCAGTTGCAAGGGCCAAAAGAGCTTTATTAACCAGCACTGAAGATTTATTTACAGAGGTAGAGGAGAAAGTGGTGAGGGGGAGGTGTGGCAGGTGTGTATGATGGCGGTGGGAAAAGAGAGAGAGAGAGAGAGAGAGAGAGAGAATGTGTGTGTGTGTGTGTGTGTGTGTGTGTGTGTGTGTGTGTGTGTGTGTGTGTGTGTGTGTGTGTGTGTGTGTGTGTTCGACTGACATAGCGAAGGACACCAAAAACGCTTACCCTGACGCACTACTGGCCAGCTTGATGAGAGGCAATAGAAATCACAGAAATCACACAAATTTAGGCCATAATTCTTTCTAATTTCCTTAATTTACTTTCACTTTAATGGAAACACCTAAAAACGATAATCAGAATGTACTCAGTGTCTATGATGGAGTATAATTTCAGCCAAATGATGGAGGATTAAATATATCCATCTATCTATCTATCTACCTATCTACATGTTTATCTGTCTATCTGTCTGTCAATCAATCTATCTCTCTATGTCTATGTATATTCAGGATCATGCTATACATCAGATAATGCACAAATTCTACTGACGTCTGATTCCTCTTTGTTCACGTACACCCATCAGTGCAAATGGGAACCTTGATATCAAAGTACATTATTGCGTGTTGTATTACAGAAGACTTAGACAGTGCGAAAGATGACTGTCTATCTCTGACCCCCGTGCAGTCGATAGGTTTTAATTCTAAACCCTCTCCTACTTAAGGGGAAAAACTGAGATTACGATACCGATGCCGATCACGTGAAATTTGGGGAGAGAGTCTCATCTACATCAATTTATTTTTCTAGAATTGAATATAGGGACCTTGATGTGTCTTGGAATCTGGGGAAATGTTGAGGTATTTACACCCCTTGCCAGTGCTCTCTCTCTCTCTCTCTCTCTCTCTCTCTCTCTCTCTCTCTGTCATTTTTAATGAGCTCGGGTTACTAAGCAGTTCATGGAGATATACCTCTTACATGCCTCAGTCTTTCTGCTTCCTCTTCTCCCCATCCTCCCACTGCTCTCTTCTTCCCATCTCCCTAAGTCTCTCTTCTCTCTCCATTTCCCCTCTCACTCACCCTCTCTTCTCCCACTCCCACTCACCCTCTCTTTTCCCTTCCATTTCAGCTTCTCTCCTCCCTCTCCTTCCTTCCATCCCCTCAACCTCATCGTTTTCACCATCACCATTACGACAACTGTCACTCACACAGCCACCGTCTCCGCTACTACTCATATCATCATCCCTCTATCATTACCACTATTATCACTACCACCGTCTTTCTGTCACCACCATTATCACCGTCACCATTAATTACAAACACCATTACTGCCTTTGTCACCACTACCCTCTATATCACTATCCCTCTACTCCCACTATCAGCACTAGCACTAAGGTCTTTTCTTCTGCTATAACTACCATCACTAACTAAATTAGATTTTGCTGTCATAAACGCTACCAACCCCACCATTATAACCTCAGAATCCTCCTCCTCGTCCTTCTCCTCCTCCTCTTCATCATCATCATCATCATCATCACCACCACCACAGTCATCCATCATCATCTATCTTCACATCAAACAAGCCACCCACGCCTCCGCTTGCACTGATCAGCAGGGTTCATCCACTTCTGTCAAAAATATCTCACTAACTTAACACCTTCAGCCTGAGTGCGTATTTTATATTTCTTTCTTGCTGTTACCTGGTTAACTTATTCAGCTTAGTAAAGTACCCAAGAAGCGACTGGGTTAATGAAAGTTCCACTTAAACCTTTGATTCTAAAAACCCATCCAAAGCTAAATAACTTGGATCGAAAAGAACAAGAAAAAAGTAAAAGTGCATCATTGTATGGAAGAGATTAAGCATACCATACTCATTAAATCGTATACACCCAATTCTCCACTTCATCTACTGGAAACCGACATAATTCAGTCATATACAGTACACTCACGAAGTACACCCACGTTTAGTTCCTCTGTCAAGATTTTACACTGTTCAGTCACGGCACAGCAGCTCTCCACCTCCCTTATAACATACAGTGCATTCACAGTGGGCGACCACAGTCCACAGTTCAATCATATCGACCCAATGCTCCACCTTATAATATCCGGCAAACAAAGCTCACTAATTCAATCACATACATCCATCTCTCCACCTCCTTCAGTCAAAATACATCGGAGGTCAGCATCATCTGGTAAACACATCCCAATGTTTTTGACTCATTCACCCAACTCGTCACCTCACTTATCACAAACCAACACATTTCATTCACAACAGTCAAGTGCACCTCACTGATTCATGCAAACCTATCTAATGCAAGCAGCTTTCATTTATTAAGGCAAACCTTTGTAATCCAAGCAAAGTTCATTTATTCAAACTTCACTAATTCAAACAAACCTCACTAATTCAGTTCCGTATATCCAGCCCTCCACTTTCACTAGAACAAACCTACTAAGCATAATCACATCCATCAAGCGGTCACTATTCGGAGAGATCGTAGTCAAGTGGTATGAGGAATGTACTGCTGACCCATAAGGTCGTGAGATTGTCACTAGGCTGGGGAAGGAAGCAGTTCGAGGAACCGAATTTCGTTAAAGAAGTCTTAACTAATATTCTGTATGCTAGTCTCAGTGACATGGTATAAAAACATCTCCGCAAGTATCATCACACTAGTCCAAAATGAGACAGCACTTCCATGTTTCAGTACATAGTCAACGTTACGGTACTGGAGCCCAAAGGTAGACACGGGAAAGTGCGTAGCGTCATCTGTGAGCGTAGAGGAAGTACATACCCTCAGGGAACGGACTGTCTAATGCACTGTCTATGTCCAAAGTCGGACTAAGAAATAAATAAATAAATAAAAGCACACAATAAGAATTCCATCCTAGCCACTTAAACTCTCCCTATAACAAATCAGGGAAGCTCATTCACATCCGCCAACACACCTCATTAACAAGCTAATCGCATTCAGAGAGCGCATACCTCCTCCAACGCCTATATCAGACAACTCAGATCACCGCCAAAGTTTAATCATCTTTTTCTTGGCCCATGCCCCGCATATCCACAAAATTTTATTGATATCCACCGGTAACTTTTTGAGACAGCTTGTGGATAAACAAACAAAAAACTACTGAACCGGAACTCGAATTTAGATCACTACTAATATTTAATCAGCTCTTCCTTGGCACGTGATCCACATATCCACAAAATTTCACTGAAATCCATTAACAACTTTTTGAGACATCTAGTGGCCAAACAAACAGATAAACAAAGGTGAATGTATAATTTCATCCAACTTCATTGGTGGAAATTAATTAGTACCTGTGGGCAAACTTACATTTACAGCTCACTGCTTGTCACCCAGTCCTTCTCTTCCCCTATCACAAACCCATAAAGTTCAGTCACAGCCGGTAAGCACACCCCACTGATTCACTCACCATCACACGATTCTCCACCTCATTTATCCGATAAACACACTTTACCAGTTCAGTCAATTTCACTCAGTTCTCCACTTTCCCAATATAAAAAAAAAAATCAATAAACAACGAAGCACTCGTCTCTGACACACAAGGGGAAACACATCATTAATTCAGACTTGGCCAGTAAACTCCTTGCTTCCTCTGCCAAAGAATTCACAAAGTACAACCACATCCAGCCAGCTCTCCACCTTCCCTATCAATGACACCTATCAAAGGCACCTAACAATTTCAAACACATCTCAGTCATTCAATTTACATCCACCCAGCTCAACATCTCCCCTGCCATAAATCGACAAACTTCAGTCACATTTACCCAACCCCCATTTCCTCTGTCATTATACCCATGTTGTTCATTCAGCACAACCCATTAATTCGATCAGCTACACCCAGTCTCCCACTTCCCCAACCACAAACCCACAAAATTCAACCACAGCCATCCAGTCCCCCACTTCCCCTATACTATCATAAAACTCACATAATTCCTTCAGCACACCTCAATAAATTCAGTCAACCACACTCAACCTTCCACCTCCTCTGTCACACACCCACAAAATTCAATCACCTACACCTAATCACCCACATCTCCTATCACAAAAAAAACACATTTTTCATTTATTCCACCCCATTTATTCAACCTTCTCTAACCAATTTTCACGTTCCCAAATCAATTACTCACAAATTTCAACCACAGTCACCCAGTCCTCCGCTTTAGGTGGCACAAACCCTAAATATTACAGTCACATTTACCCAGTCCCCTGTATATCCCGTCACAAAAGCTACATAGTTCATTCGACAAACTTTCATAAAATTCAGTCAGTGCCCAGTGCCCAACTCCCCAATCACAAACCCTTAACATTCAACCACATCCACTCAATGCCCCACTTCTATCACAAACCTACAAAATTACAGTCACAGACACCCAGACTCCCCACTTCCCCTCCCACAAAACCCACATAGTTCATTGAGTACACTTCCATTAATTTAGTCAACTGCACCCACGGGTCATCACCACCCCCATCCCCAGCCACCCATCCATGTATCACTAAGAGGCACACACACGTCAGCTAATACCATAAGTACCCCCCACCGCAACCACCGCCTTCCCACCACCTAACCGCATCCTTCCCATCCCAGTGATACAGAGGGGCACTAACTTATAAAAGATAAGGAAGTGGTGCGTGTGTGTGTGTGTGTGTGTGTGTGTGTGTGTGTGTGTGTGTGTGTGTGTGAGAGAGAGAGAGAGAGAGAGAGAGAGAGAGAGAGAGAGAGAGAGAGAGAGAGAGAGAGAGAGAGAGAGAGAGACCTGAGTGGTTAGTGTACTGATATGTGTAGCACATTATCGCTGGTCACAAAGATGATTCATTTCCTACGTTTGTGTGTACATTTCTGTGTTTTCTGGATCCTGCCCACTCCACTTACAACTGTGGGAATATGGTCAGAATGATGATTTTTATTATGACGTGACTAAGGTTACGAACATTGATTAGCCCTATTCTGAGAGTGGTCAGGAAGCAAAATACGGAAGGAGAATAGCATGGACGCTGATTATTGTAAGAAGTAATAGCTCACTAGCATATCTGTGGTAGAAGTGTGTGTGGTGGGGTAAATAGAAAGCGTAAAGTACAGAAGAAGAATGGCAAGGAAGTCGGGCAATGCAAGCAATGGAAGTACGGTGGCTTATTTGTGGCTGCAAAGTGAGAAGTAAAGACGCTATATCAGAGAAAACGTAATAGGAAAGAAGAACAACGTGGACATCGGATGGTGCAAGTAATAATAGCCTAGTAGCTTATCTGTGGTTACAACGTACGAGTTAAATCTTAACAATCCAGCGACAACACAAAACAAGGAAGCACAGCATGGACAGCGTGTGGTGCGAGCAATGATAGAGCCGCACAGCAGATTATTTATGGCTGTGATGTGCGAGGTGGATACTGGCACACAAGAATGAGATAACTTCCGCCACTTCGCTGCTTCTGTCACTCACCGAACCATTATAATCCCTATAAACTCTGGTCGTTTATATGGGTTGTTGATTCCTAGAGCTATCATGGCATTAGTGAGCTTCAAAACAGCCACACTTATCAAAAGTTTGCTTACAATGTTTCAGTGACTGACAGAAGAACTACAGCGACTTAAGTTGTACGACTGACTCAGTTAAATCGCAAACATTTGGAAATATACAACAAGGCAACTGACATGTCAAATGTGTAAAACTCTTCCTTCCAAATGCACAGTATGTTAGGGTAACTGATGCGACTGTATATTGCGTTTGGAAGGGAGAGTCTTTACATCCAGTCCTGATCACCTGCAATATGCCTATAAAAACCTGTAGTGTCTGAGAAATGCCTGAGCCAATGGTATGATTTATGTTTACTATACTGTTGTTAGTAGGAGAGGATTGTAATGTGTTGTGGTGAAGTGTACGACTGTGAGGTGCAGTGATGCCAGTGCAGTGAATTAGCTGCAGAGTAGAGTATGATATCAATACCGATAATGGAGAGCATCAGCGCTACTTTCACGTGCAATTTAAACTCTGATTTGTCGACACTTTAGGAGAACTCCACTCACTGAATTCAGAAAATATTTGGACCATTTTATTGCAGGCGATATTAAATTTCATCTCTAAGCTACACAGATGTATGAAAATAAGGTTAACATAAAGCAAAAGAGAGTAAAACAATCTTTCATAAATGTAATTAAGTGGGTAAAAAACATAGTGCAAATAAAAGAATAATTTTAGAATAATTAGGTTGGTTAGGTTAAATTTGAGTGATTAAAAAGTTGGGATTGTTCACTTAGCTGAAAGAATGTAGATAATTTATGAGCACAACAAACTTCTAAGATTTTATTTTTTATCTCAGTCGTATAGTCTGTTCTGTGTACCAACTGGAGATTGTGCGAGTTTGGAGTAAGTTATTATCATCCGTCTGATATTTATTTTGCTCATATATGAGCATTAGAATCCATAAATTCATCTTATCATCATCATCATCATCATCATTAATCATCGTCTTCATCATCATCATCGACATAAACCATCATTATCATCATCATCATCATTATCATCATTGTCTTCCCAGATAAAAACCCTGAAGAAGGGTGGATGTTCAAACTGCTTGCCCAGTGTGTAAGAAAGGAGGAAAAATGGGAGCAAAACACTTCACCAGAAGTTAAGTGAAAGTAAGCCATCATCATCATCATCTTCTTCCTCATCTTAGCACTGACATAAAGCAGGATTATCACAAGTTGGTATACTGGACTTGTGGAGGGGAAAGTAAACATTTGCTCCAGCTTTCTTTACTGGTGCTTTTTCTATTCTTTATAATAATCCGCCCAACTTCTTTTTAGTTAGAGGTCTCCCTTAAGGTGAAAAGAATTCTCTAACGGTAGCAAGAACAAAAAAAGAGAGACGTGATCATACTGAAGAGATTAACTCCTAGATAAATAGTTATAGAGAGAGAGAGAGAAAGAGAGAGAGAGAGAGAGAAAGTTGAGATAATTACCATGGACCTTGGTGTTGCAACTCATGAATAGGAAAAGAAAGAAATAGTGCATCATTAGGAGAGTACAATGAAATTACTAGTCATGCCAAGGAGAAGAACTCTTGGAGGGGGTGGTAAAGAGGGGGGAAGGGGGATAAAATGAGGGGGAGGGGACAAGGAAGGAGGGGGGGCATAAAAGAGTGAAAGTGAGAGTTACGGGGGAGGGAAGTTAAATGGGGAGAGAAATGAGGAGATAAGTGGGGAGGGGGGGAAAGTGGAAGTAAGAGATATAGAGGAGAGGTAAGAAAGTGAAATCAGGTAAAAGGGGAGGTATAAGGAAATTAAGAAGGGAGAGGGTACAAGTGGGAGATAATGGAAAAGAGAGGGGACAAAACAGTATGAGCGGGGATGGAAGAGGAGAGAAAAGGTATATATATATATATATATATATATATATATATATATATATATATATATATATATATATATATATATATATATATATATATATATATATGTGTGTATGTATGTATATATGTACTGTATTTTGTATTTGCTAAGAAGAATATAACACTTGTTAAGCTCTTTCTATGTCACTTTGCACATTAAAAAAATAGTGTTAAAGGGTGTTAAAGAGCAAGGGAAGGAGAGAGCAAAAAGACATGGAAGCAGGAGGGTCGGGGGGTAAAAAGGGGTTACACAATCCACTGTAAATAACATCTTAACTTTCTCTCTGCCCGTTTTCTCTGCCGCAGGTGGTGGTGGTGGTGTTCCCTCCTGCTGGTGCTCATGATGGTCACTCCCTCACTCCCCCAACTGGCCATACCCAGGGACGGGGGACACGGAGGAGGGCATGGAGGGGGACATGGAGGGGGACACGGAGGAGGGCATGGAGGGGGACATGGAGGGGGACACGGAGGAGGGGGGTATGGAGGAGGGCATGGAGGAGGGCATGGAGGGGGGTACGGAGGAGGACAGGATCATGGAGGAGGGGGCTATGGAGGGGGCCATGGTGGGGGACACGGTGGAGGAGGGTATGGACACGGAGGGGGAGGGGGAGGGGGCTACGGGCACAAACCCTCTCCCTGTGACCCCCAGACCATCACCAAATACAACACCATCTACAAGGACCGCAAGGCTGAGGTTGTCAATAACGTAAGTGTTTTATTTATACAGTATATGATTTCTCTACAGGATTGAAGGGTTGGGTCCTTCTCTTCCACCCATTTACTCGTCTTTAGGGAAATCAGGGAATGCGAGAATGGTTTTCTCTCTCCCCATTCCCCAGAATTTACTATGACGTTAGAACAATGGCTGAATTTTCCTACAGTAAATACTCTAAATTTTATCAATATTCGTCGTCTTTTATCTTTTTTCGCAATCCTAGACACTTGCCGATACAAGCAGCTTGGATGCATCCCATTATCTCGAATAAATAGAACCGTATTTCTCTATTCATCTTATTCTACTATTACTCCTTGTTCTCAGCCCCTCCCATTCTCATTATGATCCAGATAAATTATTTGCAAAACCATATACTGGACATCTCTCTGGTTCCCCGCAGAGAACACTTTCTCAGAAGTATTTGATATTACTTTTTAAACTACTCACCCTCCGCAAACCGTGATAACCGCAGATGTGTGTGTGTGTGTGTGTGTGTGTGTGTGTGTGTGTGTGTGTGTGTGTGTGTGTGTGTGTGTGTGTGTGTGTGTGTGTGTGTGCTCCTCCCAACTTTCGTGATAATTAGCGTGTTTACGGAGGCATACAGACTAGAAGATTGAGGAGCTTCTGGGTAGAAAGTGAGTCTGTGGTGTGTGTGCTTTTGATCTGCTTGAGTCGGGAACTGCGTCAAATTGCCTCAAATCCTTGCGAATTGGTGCTTTGTGCTTATATACTAAGTTCTTGCCTGCCTCGGAAATGTAGAGTTTGGTTCTTGATCAAGGCCAAACCGATTGGTGGGTCAAACGTGTGCATGTGGGGGAGGAGGGGGGGGGTTATGTGAGAGCCAATATTGAGTCTGAGTTACATATGCAGCAATTCTAGTTTGGGTTACACGAAGAAAAACATAACTGTGAATGTTTGGGTTATAAGAAGAGCAGTGTTTCGTGTGTATGAGTGATTTTGGGTTCCATGAAAATTCACACGTCGCTGACACTGCGTTAATATGTCATTTCACTGGATACGAAAATACGCCTTCTTTATAACTGGTCTTAATGTACGGTGCATATTAAAAACATGTTTAGGTGGGTCAGGGTGGTCCAGTGTGTGTGTGTGTGTGTGTGTGTGTGTGTGTGTGTGTGTGTGTGTGTTCCTTGTACAAGAACTGAAGGACATAACAAAGAAAGCCTGTTTTTGCACGTAAATACCGGTATCTACTATTTCTGTTTCTATAAAATGACTTCTCGGATCTGTTTAAGCTCTAAGGCTTTTTAAAGGTAACCCCTCGTATCAAAGAAGTTAATGAAGGCTGTACCTAACCTACCAGTTTTTTATGTCATCGTAGTTAAGTGGTTAAATGAAGATACTCCAGGAGATTTTGGTACCTGGTCGGTCTAGGAGATATATATAACATCTCATTATTGCTACCTCCGGACGATTTTCTCCAGCATAGGAGGGGGTTGCCATCTGCAGAGTTTTAACGTCCTTACTCCGATAACGTATTTATGATATATATTTACTACCTCCAAATTCTTAATTCAGCTTAGGAGAGACTTGCGAAATGGACGAATCAGGTGTAGTCTTCATCAGTAGTCTTTCTTAAGCTCAATAAAATCGTTTGGTGACAGGAAAAAAAAAAAAGTGACAGAATTGAAGGAAGTTCCTAACAAAACTGAACTAAAAAGAAGTAACCGAATTAAAGGGAGTTCCTAACAAAAACAATGTCCAGCAACTGGTAATAGACTTAGAAAATCCTGACTGTCTCTGAAAACCCTTTTAACCTCTTTATCTCGATGCCATAATTTGTGTTTAATTTTTGCTGTAATCAAACGATTTTATTCACCTAAGAATACCCTATTAGCAAAGAGGTGAACGAAGGTTACATTTAACCCCTGCTGCTGTCAGTCGGAAAGTCTCTCCTGAGCTGAATGAAAATCGTTTAAAGAATGTAAGAAAAAAGAAAAAAAAGACGCCACCGTACTGAATTAAGAGGAGGAGGCTGTAACTGATAAGAACGAAGCCACGAGATCCAGACTGACCTTTATCAACCTTTGTCCTAGTATCTGACATGTGTAAGGCTCGCGATTCTGACTGGTACTTAATAATTTTTAATCCTCTGACCCTGACAAAATTCATAACTATTATCTTCTTCGTAATCTCAGAAGATTTGTTCAGCTTAGGAGTGGCGCCCTCGTCGTTTACATCATTGTATATTCCAATGCTGAGGGTTGAATAGGGATTCGGTAAATTAATTGTACAGGCGATAAGCACAAATGTATAAACTTTAAAGAAACCCTTATTATTGTTTAATACTGTGTTGTGTGCCCGCAGGTGGAGGTGAGGAACCCGAAACCGCACGTGAAGAAGGTGGTTGAGACGCGGTATACCACCATCAGGTATCCGGTGTTCATCACGCAGGTCATCAAGCCGCTCCTCACCCAGGTGGAGACCAAGGTGCGTCCCGTCTTCTTCACCAAGACCATCAACCGCTACACAACCGTCAGATTCACTGTCACCGGCATCGGCCAGGTCACGGTCACCACCATTAAGTATGAGAAGGAGTACATCACCCGCTGCATGAAGAAGGGCTATGGCGGCGGACACCATCGGAGAGAGGGAGCTGAGGGGGACGAGGTGCTGCCAGACGCCCCCGACCTGCCCGTCTACCGCACCGACGACATCGAACCTCCACCTGGCATACCCTGGGAAGCTCCGGCAGACCCCCTTCACGATGATGAAGATGCCACCAAAATTAATCCCTCTGCTGTACAAGCCGCCCAGCCCACCCTTCCCCCTATCACCCATGGTGCCTTCCCGCGGCCGGTAAGAGTGAGACCCAATGGACCGATGAGACTCAGGTCACCACCACGCCGCCCTCCTAGGCTTCCCAAATCAGAACCGCCCCTGGGTGAGCTGGCGGGGTCGCAACGAGAGGAGGACCCGGAGCCACACCTGCCACATCCACCCCTGCCACGCCCGCCACGCATCTTCCTGGGCTAGGCCAGCACACTCATAAAGCAACGTATTCTACTGTAGGTAACATATGAAACTTGTAGCACCTCTTCGTTTGCGATTTTTTTTTTTTTTCATATTTCACTTTTTGATCCACGTGTATGTTACTAAGACCAACTATTCTGACACAAAAAATATTAAAGTAACATAAAAGATAATATCAAGGTGTAACAGGAATAATAAATCGTAAAGAAAAAGGTGCAACGAAACTTACCTACAATAGGTAGATAGTCATTAAGAGTACAGCTAGTCCTTGTCGCTCGCGGCGTCTATATAGCCACGAGGGGTCTATTTAAAAGCAATCTATCCTTGGGTCAGGCACCCATCATACTTTTTATGTCTAGTTTCTTGTTCTGTCCTGTCAGGTAATCATGGCAACACCGGTTTTCTAAACTTCATGTGTATTTTGTCCAACAAACTTTCTTAATTTGTTTGGCATTCAGTTTGAAAATTATTTCTCACTGTCTAGAACGACTGGGAAGGCAGATTTGTGTGTGTGTGTGTGTGTGTGTGTGTGTGTGTGTGTGTGTGTGTAGTGACCGCCTGGTGCGGCCGGCAGGAGAGAGTGGAGTGATTTATCTTACTGACTGGCGTGCTGGCCATGCTCTGCTTCACTGTGTTTACTCGCGTCTCTCTGGCTTCTCCACAATAATTGTTGACATTTGACCTCAGTGTATGTGATCTTGTGCAACTGTACCATTTTACCTATAAATTAAAGCAGCTGATAAATTTTCCTTCTTTAGTGACAATAAAACGTTACCAATTCACTTTGATTTTCATGTCGCAGGCAGTAATTAAATCAGATAAAAACTCTTTGTTATCTGAAGGCCGGAACTATACTCAAGGCTGCCGTGAGAATACAGTAGATTCGGTTCCGAAAGATTAGTTCCGGCCTTGAGACAGCCAATATTTTTTATTTGATTGTAATCAAGTTTCGACGAATGCTTAATTGACTAAGGTAATGAAGTGTACTATGTTTGAAGAGAATAGGTGGAACGCAAATCTGTCACGAAAACCCCAAAGTTGACCTTGTCTTGCGACTTTAATCTTTAACCTATTGTTCTGGAAAACAGTCTAGTTTTTTATAGGCCAACCTGCAACCCATTCACCAAATTTGCTTAAGACTGGATAAAACTTGTCCGTTATCTCAAGGCCGGAACTATTTTCTCGGCCGCCGCGAAAATAGTTCCGGTCATTCCAAAGCAAATATTTTTTTCCGACTTTAACTAAATTTGGTGGAACGGTTGACAGACTATTCATGACAAAACTTTCAACGTTTGTACTGAACAGGTCAACGATTAAAGTCACAAGGCAAACTCAAAGTTGACGTTGTCTTGTGACTTTGATCTTTAACCCATTTTCTGAAAATACTCATGTTCACCATGGGCTACCCCGTAACACAAATAAATTTAGTTTAATGACTCAGTCTGGTATCTTTGGAAAACAAATGAATGCCTTGGAGTACAGAAACTAACTTTTACTGATACGGACTCCTAAAGCATAGCCTACTATGAGTTATTCTTGCAACGTGTAGCTTATCTGAAAGGGGTATGCGAAAAGTTTAGTGAATTTAGAAACACCTGTACCTGCACGTTGATATTCCACTTCTTCAGGTTATCATAGTGACTGGGTGTCTGTAAATTTGGCAAGGTGTCTATCAATATTGCTGTATAAACACTTCGCTGTAGACTTTTTTTACAGACATTTTTAGCTTTATGTAATCAGCTTAAAAATGTTTAGTTCAAGATGTACACGGTATCTCTTCACATTCCTGGGGTGTTCATATCTCCATCCCTTACTATAGGTGCTTGATTTATTAAATTATCTTTCTCTGTTTTGCCTTTTAATTTCCTGTTTAATCTACTTTATCCCTCTCCCACTTTGTCTCCCTCCTCTTCCTTGTCCTCCTTCTCCATTTCTAACCCCTCTCGCCTCGCCCCTCTCCCTTCTTCTCTCTCACCCACCTAGCGCTCCACCCACTTTGTCCCTTTTCCACCTTATTCCTCTCTCCTTCATATCATTCCCACCTCTCTTTCTCTTCCATCCTCTCCCCTTCGCACCTATCCTTGAAGATAATTAATAGGCGATTAGCAATTACGTTCGGCTTCCAAATTAGGCAGGAGTTAATTGGTGTCCCCCCGGAGCATGACTGTTTAGCGCCCACCGGATGGAGTCTACTGGGTGCTGGGGTGATGGGCGCAGGTGGGTATCATCTCTCTCTCCCTCTCTCTCTCTCTCTCTCTCTCTCTCTCTCTCAAAAGACTGACCAGTGAAATGAGTCAAACAGTCATTCACACATTATTTAAGCCCTCGGAATCTTAGCTTCTCCTTGCAGGCTCTAACAGGTGCACGCATTTTTTGCATTTTTCATCATATATGGGCATCACACACACATGCCAAATAAACTGAATCTCCAACTATTAACACGTTTACTCTGATGATGTCTTTCATATCGTATTCCTGCACCGCCAAATGATTGCATTTTACTCAGGAAAGACAGTTTGATTTGGAGGGGGTAAGTATAGTCTTCCTTAACCCTCTCCATCGCTAGGGTGCAATTCTCAACAGAATGAAGTCAGTACACATTGGTATAAGTATAAGATAAGCGGCGTCCTCGGTTTGAAGAGATTAAAGTGTTGTTGTTACTGCTGTTGTTGCCGCAGACTCAGCTGGGTGTGAAATTAATGTACTTAAATGATTTTCTACTGGCTTAACTGAACGTCAAAGCCAGCTAATTACTTCTCTGGCTTTCCTGGGTGTTGTTAAAAGAATTTAATTCGTGGAATTAAATGTGCAATAGGGCGAAAATAGGCTAGGACTTTGACCCTGTGCACTGTATTTGTTCGATTTCTTTTTTTCTGTCTTTCTTTGTCCTTTTCTTTGTTTCTTTTCCTCCACCTCTTTCTCCTCCTCTTTCTCCTCCTCCTCCTCCTCCTCCTCCTCCTCCTTCTCCTCCTCCTCCTCCTACTACTACTACTACTACTACTAGTACTACAACTTCTTCTTCTTCTCTCTTTCTTACACTTTTCAGTTTGGTGCTGTTCCTTTATTCACTCAACAATTCGCTTCAAATTTGGCTCAATTATTCCTTGGGCAAACATTCCCAGATACATTTTTTTCATTTATCCTTGTTATTCATGCTTTTAGGATTAATCTGTAGTCTCAAAGGTCAAGCCACACAAACACACAAAGCTGGAGATCCAGTGTTTTTTTTGTTCAATAATCATCATGACAATTTGCACAGGAACACGTCAGTTTTTGAAAACCATCCTGCATTCCCTTGGCAATGTTTGCTATATTCAGTTAAGTTTGAGTGTCCAGCCGAGGAGTGATAATTGTGTGAGTGTAGCCACACACCATTTTGATGGGAGTACATCCCAGGTAAGCGCTGACCGAAACGTACCCTAGTCCTGTGTACTCAGTAAATTATAATGCAAATATGTACTAAAATCAAGGACGCCCCTGACACACATGTCTGCAACACTATATCTCAAAAAAGCACTATTACCATTTGTAGAGTGCTTGTGAAGCATACAGAGAGCCTATAGTTTATACTAGTGGTTAAATACCCGTGAGCTCGACGCTCCAAGTGGTGACTGGAGGTTTCTCGCTAGGGTAATGCGGCTAAGGGAGTAGATCGGTTTCCTACCATTAAATTTAGTATATAACGGCAGCCTAGACGTGAATCCGTACAGTACATCTATAAAAGGGATAAGGGGCAATGTGGGACCGTATGTGTTACCATATTCGAATGTCTTAGGGAAACTACTCATTTTCAGTAAAATTATGAGTGAAATTTTTAACTGACAATCCGTGAGGAAGGGTTCTAAAGGAGGCGCCGAGGGGGGGGGGGGGGTCGTGGAATTTACTGGTAACGAAAGTCGGAACCAAATTATATGTCAGTGGATGAACACACACCCTTCCTGCAATTACTGGTGAAGGTAACGGCACCACTGGCTTCTACTCAGGTGGTAAAGATAATTTACGTTCATCTATAGCTGATTACAGATTTTACTGAAGAAGAAGTAATGTTCGTCTACAAAATGTGTGGAAATGAGCAAATTTCTTTTTGTTACACTTTGATTTAAAAAAAAAAAAAATCTACTGTATTCCATACGTGAAAACAAATTCTTAGGAAATGAAATGGCGACAGGAAAGGACGATGTGCAATGGAAAGCGTTCCGGTCATGTGAAGTAAATGCAGAGTTTGAAAGTGGGAGATGGCTGGAAAGAAAAGGAGAGGAAGACCAACAGCAGGATGAAGAGATAAAATTAAGAGTGTGTGCAAAGTAAGTGTGAGTGAGTCTGGTAGCTGGAAGAAGGAAGAGGAAAACAAAAAACCAAGTGGCGTAATAAAGTGGGACAGTGTATCAGGGAAGATGATGGGTGATGGGAGGAAGGGTCGTACTGGTAGTGGTAGTGTGGGAAATGCAAGAATGATGGTGGCGATGGCGGTGTTAATGATGGAAGTGACTGAAGTATTGATGGAAGTGATGACAGTTGTGGTGGTGGTAGTGGTGATGGTGATGGCAGTATTAATAATGAAAGGGACTGTAGAAGCGATGATGGAAATGATAATAGTTGTGATGATGGCGGTGATGAGAGTGGTGATGGTGGTGGTGATGAGTAATGATGGTGATGGTGATACCGGTGATGGTGATTGCGACGGTAGTGGTGCATGTGGCAGTGAGGGTGGTGGTGACAGTGATGGCTGTGTTAATAACCGTGATGGCGGTGATAGTGAAGATGGTGATAGTGGTAGTGACAATATAGAGTGTAACGGTGAAAGCGACGACAGACACAACGATGATAAACGCCTCCCCATACTCCCCCCTCCTTCATCCACTCAAGCGGACGACAGACATACACAGATAGAAGAGATAGGTAGATAGATAGATAGATAGAAAATTAGAAAGAAAGGAAGACAGATAGACAGATAGATAGATAGACAGATAAACAGAAAGACATACAGACAGAAAAAGAGACACATAAACAAATATGAGAAATATGTCTATAAATAAATACGTACATAGAATTATAGTGAGAGAGAGAGAGAGAGAGAGAGAGAGAGAGAGAGAGAGAGAGAGAGAGAGAGAGAGAGAGAGAGAGACTACTTCCCCCTTAGACTATTATTCTCCCGGATTTACGTCTTCCTAACACGTCCTTCCCCCTCCCTTTAATTATGCCTTCAACAACACCTCAACATTCTCTTATACGTTAATTACACATTGCCAACCCTTTCAACAGGACTGTTTATTATTTTTTCTTGCTGTTTCCGGGCAATCATTTATTAATTTATCTATTTATTTATTCTTCTTTAGTGCTGTCTCTGGGCGATTATTTACTGCTTGGGAGAGACATTTCACAGTGGGAGGTTATATACAAATATCCTTCATTAATCTCTTTACTGCCAGGTCCCTCTCTGAAACTGAGTAATCTGATCTTGCAGTAGGAAAATATGAAAAAAGACTTATTGATACGAAAGGGCTATTATGATAAAGGTTCTACAAATAACATATAATTGATAAAAGTAGGGTGCTGGGGAGTCTCCTAAGTCACGAAATACGGTCACGGGAGCCAGACACCTTGTTCTTTGGGTCTCTTCAGTACGAGAACTTAGCTGTATCTCATTCCTGCTTTTACCTGACGGCATTATTCAGCTTCGGAGGGTGAATGGAGGACACCTGTAACCTGGTGTATGGATTATTTTTTCTGTTCATTTGTTTTTCCTTCCTCTGTTCTGTTATTGTAAAAAAAAAAAAAAAAAAAGGGTACTCCAGTAACTTCGTCGCTTTAGAATTGAAGCAAATCATTTGGCAGTATAGAAAACTGAAATGACAATTGTTATTACAGTGAAAAAGTCAGAAGTTCAGTTTGTGTATGTAGCTTTATTGGCATGGACAGAAGCTATTAAAATTATGCAGAAATGTAATTTGCATGACAAAAAATTCGTCATATACTTTCTATAATGTTTAAATTAAGATTTTTTTTACATACTTTTCGTTTGTAAGTTTGCTTGATGATGGCCTTCAAAATTTTAAAGGAAAAAAGCCATGAAATTTCTGCGTTAAAAAAATCACACGTTTCCAATAACGCTAAAATTCACGATTTTTAATTTATTTTTTATTTTTTCACATACAGGTCTTCTGCATGACAACTGCGAAAAAAAAAACATTTATAGAAACATTATATATTTTATTTTCTAACGTGCCTTTCGTTTCAGCGAATCATAAGCTATCTGAGTGGAAATACGAAAAACAAATATATAATTAACGAACAGAGTAAGAACCATAGAAAACTCGAGAGCAAAGAATGACTCAATACGATAGTTAAGAACAGATCTCAAACTGGAGCAGAGAATTAAGAAGAAAGAGAAGCACACAAATTAAAACACTTATTACCCTTTCAGTCCGATGATATATATCATTGGGTTATGTTTATTACTTACTTTCAGACTGTCACTGGCACACAAACACAGGCACACAAACACAGACACACAAACACAGGCACACAAACACAGGCACACAAACACAGGCACACAAACAGGCACACAATCATAGGTATATAAAAAAAGGCACACAAACACAGGCACACAAACACAAGCACACAAACACAAGCACACAAACACGGGCATACAAATAGGCACACACACACACACACACACACACACACACACACACACATACACAGGCACAAAAACCCAGGTACACAAACTCTCGAGGCAAAGGCGCAATCCAGTCCCCACAGAACCAATGACGAAATATAGCTGGTAATTGCGTGTTATCACCCCTGCTAATTGACCTAGGCGGCTAATTAATATGCAGCCAGGTAATGACTTTAATTGGACAAGTTATTTTTTGGCAAGAGGGATGGAGATGAGGTGTAAGGTGTAGGCTAAGTGAGGTGTGAGGTATACATGGGGTGTAAAGTGTAAACGGTGCTGGAATATACAAATGTCCCACACCTCCCTCGTTATCCTCCATGAAGGGAATGGTGAACTGCAGGAATAAGGCGGTGAACTCCGGGAATAAGGCAACGTCAGTCTCCAGCTGGCACAGAAGAATTCATAGCAGGTGTTCTTTAACGATTTATTTTTTATCATTACATCATGATCGTATTTCCTTCCAACCTCTTAGTATCGAAGTAGGCCTAGTTTGCATCAATTACGTACAAGAAGATATTAAGGTGCAATGTACAAAACAAATCGCTGAGGAAAGTGTAATGAAAGTACAGGGTTCTGGTAAATGATGAAGTCTACTGATTTTTGACCCAGCGAACAGGAACGGAGCAAATAATTGGCAGTTGCAAGACTTCGTCACTATAAAATGAAAGCAAACCTAATAGTTTTTGCTACTGAGCTATTGAACATGCACAGGAAAAAAGCTTGGTATTAACTGCACAGAAAAAAAAAAAAAAAACTGTGAAACCTGGAATTTCTAACTCTCTCATCGTGGAGACAATTATGACGTTCTTTTCCAGCTATCAGACGATTTTATGCATCTGAGAGTGAGTCATAGGAGCCAGAGTGTTAATACTGGCGCCGTTCACGCCTTCACGCAACGATGAATACGGCTGCATGCAATATAATGCTAGTAGGTTTTGCTGCTATAACACTGACGCATGGCCGAAAATTAGTGGCACGATTCCATTATACACATCACGATTTTATCTCCGTTATCTGAAGTTTTTTATAAGGGTTGGACAGATCACATAACGCAAATGGACCCGATAACAGCAGCGGACAGTTTAAGTGGAAATATAACGTACATTAGAATTATTCAGTCATGGTCATTACTAAATCCACTAAACATAAATTTGGCTCCTTCATAGCTAAAGGTCCCCATATGCTGAGTAAAATCGCCTGGTGGAAGCAAAAAGAAAAAAAAATCAAATACTTGTAGTTGTCCGTGTAGTAAAAGGGTTAATGAAGGATGGTAAAACTCATGCTGGCGTGACTACAGACATGAAGGAAATTCCACAATGAAAATAGTCTAAAAACAGAATAAAATAATTGTATTAAAACCCAAACAATTTCGGTGACCACTGGTACATTTGTCATTGGAGTCTGAACACCCACTGACAAGTGTCCTATTTCTTGACATTGTTTACCGTACCCATTTATTCCTGAATATGATGATGATGACGTCGAAGGATTGTATTCAGATTAGAGGAGGGCTCTGGAAGTGATGGGGTTAGAAGTAATCTCCATTAACTCCTGCACGATTACCGCTAATCCTGTTTAATTCTGATCATTGCCAAATGAATGCATTCAGCAGACTTCTCGCATTAAAGAGGTTAATCTTACCAATATATACAAAATTTTTGCTCTTAATTCATAAAGTGATTATTATGCTCACATGCGAACGGCGAACTCCTCAACTGGATTCCATTATTTGTCCGTCAAATTAGTCACAATTGTATTATGGGGTGAGATTAGTAAGCCTGACGATAAAAGAATAAGTAATTGTATAGTATATCATTATATCATTTGGAACTGAAAAGTATTATGGAGAACCTTCTAGCCTTTCAATTTTTTTTTTCTTGGTAATTTTGGCATTCAAATATGGCACAAATGTGGCATTCGACAAATGTGGAGTCTACATTTTGTTTAAGTATACCAGTCGATGAGGCGTGCGACTCATTATCTTCACATTTTTGTTTAAGCATATAACCATTAGATACATTCCTCTGTACTGTGATAACCACTGTTTTTCTTTCGCTAACCCCTTGAATTAAATTACGTAATTTTGATTAACTCTTGCTATCTCCAAATGATACTTTCGTCTAAGAGGCGACTTCTTGCAACGAAGGGGTAGAGGAAGGCTGTGTCAAACATCTCCAGTTCGATAAGTGTCCCCATACCTGAATATAAGCATCTGGAGACAGCAAGACGTCTTTGTGGTGAAGAAGTTGACTCAACTAAAAAGACATGGTTCACCAATCTTTACAGATAAATGCCATCTCCTCCTGATCCAGATATTTTAGCCTTTACATCCTATGACGTCTCTTTATATCTCATTCTTGCTATCTCCAGACGATTTTTATTTAATTTTACAAGATATTTTTCGGACTTAAGAGTTTAGATAAGGTCCTCATCAACTCTTTCTCCTTTAGAGAGATCTCCTATACCTAGCAGTATCGTCCAACACCAATAACAATAAAGTGATCATGTAGTCAGAAGATAATTGGATGAAAGTGCACGAGAAAATGCTTGATGTTTCTCCCTGGAGGCTCTCGTAAACGGAGTGAAACTGTTTAACACCAGTAAAGAAAAAAAAAGAAAAAAAGAAGAAAAAGCTCCATCGTATCGGCAGAAGTTAATGAGATGAAAGCACACGAAAACAAGAACAAAAAGAAAAAAAAAATGAAAGTTCTTGCGTCATCCCTGCCTGACTCTGTATTAAAAAGGGAAAAAATAATAGACGGAATCAGAGGAGAGATGAATCAAAGCACAACAGCAATCTTACAAAGTCCTTACGTCATTCATCTCCATCTTTCACCTTTAATTAACCCCTGGTGTGTGTGTGTGTGTGTGTGTGTGTGTGTGTGTGTGTGTGTGTGTGTGTGTGTGTATAAACAATAACAAGAAAACACGATCTCAAACGACAACTGGCTGCCCATGTAACCTTTCTATAGCGATAAAAGCATCACCCCCCTCAACCCACCCACCCCCACACACAAAGCTTATTATTTTTTTTTTGTGTCATCATCATCATCATCATCATCATCATCATTAGCTGGTGGGGAGTCTTAGCACCAACGATCTGTAGTGAAGGGTGCTCCATTTAGAGACGTGACTTGCTAGCTTAGAGTGAGGAGGGTGGTGATGTGGTGGTGATGGTGTGATGGTGGAGATGTTTTGCGGTGGTGAGGGTGACGGTGATTGATGAGGTTGTGGTGGTGGTAGTTAATGTATTCTGTAATGGTGATGAAAGTGAGTAATGTTTTGTGGTGAAGCTGGGTGTCATAGTGATGAAAGCTTTGTGGTGGTGGTGATGGTGATGGCTTTGATGTACTATGGTGTGATGAAAGAGACTGATGTGATGATGATCGTGAGTGGCAATGGTGGTGACAATGGTGATGGTGATTAGAGTTGTTGTGGTGGTGGCGGTGGCGGTGGCGATGGTGGCAATGTTGGTAGTGGCTTTAGTTGTTGTGGTGGTGCAGGTGTGTACTGTTGTAGTGGTCAATTGTAGTGGTGGTGAAGTAAAGTGTTCAGGTGCTAGTGGTGAGAGTAAGAGGTGGTGGTGGTAATAGTGAGTGACAGTGAGGGTGGCAGTGGTGATGAGAAGGGAAAACGAAATAGATAAAATAGACAGGGCGTGAAATATAAAGAAGGAAGGAAAAGGAAGGAATATAAGAAGGAACAGACAGAAGGGGGTAAAAGTAGAACCGGGTAGTTAATGAGATAGGGAGGAGTGTGAGAAAGAATGGAGTAATGGAGGGAAGTAGGAGAGAAGAATAACAGAGAGGGAAAAATGTTAGGAGGAATTAGAGAGAAGAGAAGGGGGGCAGAAGAGAACTATGGAGGGCAAAAGAAAGTGCACAGGGGCAAAAACAAAGGGATGGAAGGAGAATCGAAACATAGGTAAAGAAAAAAGGCAATGGGAATGGAGATGATGAGGGAGGTATGGAAAAATGGGTAGCAGTTTGGGGTAGAAAGAATAGTAATAATTAAAAAGGGAAAGGAAGCAAACAACGAAATAGGAAGGAAGTTATATCACTGCAGAATTAAGGAAGGACTGAGAGACGAAGGCAGAGATGAATCACTGCAGAATTAAGGAAGGACTGAGAGACGAAGGCAGAGATGAAACAAGTAGGAACAGTAAGCGACAGTACCTTCATCCCCTCCCTCTCTCTCTCTCTCTCTCTCTCTCTTTCTCTCTCTCGTATGAAGGATGGTGTGACAGGCAGGACCATTTTTCTCTCACCTTGCCTCCCTCCCTGCCTCATTTTCTAGCTCCTTTTAATCATTCTTTCACCTCCCCTCTTCAATTCCTCCTCCTCCTTCCCTTTCTTACTCTCATTTCCCGCCTGTACACTTCTCTCTCTCTCTCTCTCTCTCTCTCTCTCTCTCTCTCTCTCTCTCTCTCTCTCTCTCTCTCTCTCTCTCTCTCTCTCTCTCTCTCTCTCTCTCTCTCTCTCATATTGGCAAAGGTAACCCCCCTTGCCTCTGTCACTCTACCACTTTCTCTTATCTCCCTCTCTTCCACTTCCCTTTCCTCTCTCCCCCTCTCTAAATCCCTTTTCTTTTTACAGACACAGGCGCCAATCCACACCCAGTTCTTTCTCCCTCTTATCTCCCCTCTCTTCCACTTCCCTCTCCTCTCTCCTCCTCTGTAATCCTCCTTCTCTCTTTACTTCCTCCTTTCACAGACAGCGCCAGTCCACAGCCATTTCTCTCTCGCGACGCCATCAATCTCTGCCTACGACCCACAGACCACCGCTTAATGTGACCTAATATCCCTCACAGCATTATCATCTTTATTACACCCAGGTTCATTAATTCCTTCACTTCGATGACGGCTTTATAATTCCTACCTGTTATCTCCACACGATTTAATTCGGCTAAGGAGAGAATTTTGTAATTGGAGGGGTAGGCTATGGCTCTCATTAACCCCTTTACTATACTTTCTTCACCTTAACTTGGCCCAGATTTTCATTCTTTTTTTATTTAGCTTATTTTACATTCTCTTGTGGAAGAAAGAGACAAGATTAACTTACGACTCTGCAACCTCTTCGTAAAACTTCTTCGTGATTAGCATGAGACATTCAAGATGGAGATATGAAAGGTTTAAGCCAAATTAAAATGATAAGACCATAGTACGGTCTCCTCCAAAGCAGGAATGAACTACAAATGACGTCCTCGGGCTGAATTTGTTAATCTCTGCTCACGACACCATAACCCACCGCCTAACGTGACCTAACGCCCCTTCCAGCATCATCAGCATTTTCATCACGTCCATCTTCATTAGCCACTTCACGACGAGGACGGCTTCATAGTTCCCTCTTGCTGGAACCAGACGATTATCTTCAGCTTTAAAAAGGGCATCTACAGCTAAAATCATCAGGAATTTCAATGACGGCTTTATGATTCGTTCTTGTTATCACCAGACAATTTTATGCAGCTGAGGGTGGATGTCCAATAATCCTTTCGGTCCAGTGGTTACAAATCGTTTTTGTTCATCACCAGACAATTCTAATAATTTTTGGAAGGGTGTATTGGAGGGATGGCCTTGGGAATCACCATCATTAAGCCCTGCACCGAGACTATGGCCTGTATCATTCATTCTTGCTTCCACCAGACAAATGTATTCAGCTTAGATAAAAATTTCCCAGGCACCAACGGGCTACTTTCCTTCGCTACGAGAGATGTAGTGAGGGAATCGGTTCTTACTCTCACGGTCGCGTTTTGTCGCGTGTTTTATGGAAGCAGCGCCAATGGTTTCAGCTGAGAGTAAAGCCTGAGAGTGAGAGCCTGAGTGTGTTACCCTTTCAGTATAGTCACAAGAATATTTAAAACTGCAGAAACGTTACCACAGATTTAGTTTAACTAGTGCGTGTCTTTGTAAATTCTAATTTTCCACGATGGCTTCACCAAACTGAGGGAAGATATCTATTTCCCACAATGAACGATGATGGCTTGATGCGCATTGCTCACTACACAATAGATTTTCGCTTCTTTACCTGTCGATCGCTTCGCTTCTACGTGGGTGATTCTCCAGCCACCAACCCATCGCCTGTTAGTTCCCCCTCCCCCCCAAAAAAAAAAATCGTATGGTGTTAACCAGAGACGATTAATTGCAGCGAAAGGCTAAAAATTAAAAAAATATTTCAACTCACTGACTGGTAGGATTTCTCTTGGATTAAGAAAAAAAAAGTCTTCCATTATCATCACCATCATTATCATCATCATCTAGAACTCTTTTTGCACATCAAGGTGGGGTGAGGTGGTGTCCAGAAAGCCCCCCTCCCCCCCAAAAAAAAAAAAAAAAATGATAGCAAGAGATACTAACCAAAGTTGCCCAGAATGAATGAGCCACACCCCCATTCACTCACCAGTCAAACCCCCGGAATCCTGGCTCCACTTGAAAAGTCAAAAAACATTCCGCACGTAGCTTCACACTCACATATCTCACAGAGTCAATGCGACAAATGTAACTTTAAAAGAGGGTGCCAAACACTTGTCATTCACTCCTGCGCACGAAATTCATCCAGCCAGCTCGACTGATTGTCAGTTCCCTAATCTCGTTAGCTCCTACATCTCTCTTTTTCACACACAGCCATTTATCATATCTTTTAGAACTACCACTCCTTCTCCCACCTTCAAATTCGCTTATATATACTCTGTTCACTTTTTCTCCATGTGCCTATCTCATCAAAGCGCACTCTCTTCAACTCTGGTGTCCATAGACTTCCTTACCCTGCATCTTTCACAAGTTATTCCTTACCATATCCACTTGCTGCACTTCATACACATTTATCAACAGTCACATCTCCACTGCTGTTACTCCTGACACTTTATTTTCATGCCGCATTTTTATCTCACACCTGTACGTAAGAGTATGCATTAAAACTTCTTCATGCAAGCCTTTCGTAGCCGCCATACTCAGACCTCATACCATCAGGCACTTTCCTTCCCTGTGTCATTTTACTTTTTTACATCTTTTGTACATTTACCTCTCTTTCCTACCACTGCACCCGGATATTTACAATCTCACTATTTCAGGTCTTTCTCCATTCACCGTAACGTCACATCGTCCATGTTAACTAAAAAGATTAATCACTATTGATAAACGTTTCATCCCACACAACACTGGAATTTTCTCAGCAAATTAAAAAAGAAAAATCGTCTGGTTTTTGCATAAATGAAGCACCTAACTGCGTTGTCACTCTACTATGGCTGTCAAATTGTCGAGAGAGAGAGAGAGAGAGAGAGAGAGAGAGAGAGAGAGAGAGATGTTTCCTACTCCACAGAGACCTTTCTAAATTGGTACAAGAAAGTCTGTAGTACGTCCTCCCTATTTTTCTTATTTCCCAGGTAATTTCCTGTGACAGGTTATTAGCACGACGACAAAATGAAAGAGAAAAATAATTGTTTTGTGATATACTTTTGGGAAACCACTGGAGCCTCGCTGGAAATGTCAGTACCTCACAATCACCTTCCAGACTGATCACAGTGACGCTCGAGTGATCTTGGATTACCTCTCTTAATTTTTCTTTTTCTTCCCCTCCTCTCTCTCTCTCTCTCTCTCTCTCTCTCTCTATCTATCTATCTATCTATCTATCGATCGATCGATCGATCTATCTATCTAAGCCGATGATTGTTGTTAGCGCCATCTCAGGTTACTTTTCTTTTCACTCCCACTTTTTTGTAGGAGTGGACAAGTAATGTTTGTCACGATGTAGCCGGCCTCCTTCTTCCCCCCCCCTCTCTCTCTCTCTCTCTCTCTTTCTTTCTCTCTCTCTCAGTAGATCGATGACGGGTAACTTAAGTATGATGGCGGAAATGGTGGTGTTGATGCGAATGAAGGTGATGTTACTGATGATTATGATGATGATGATGATGATGGCATGTGGCACTGAGAACGTTCAGGATGATGGCAGTTGTAGTAATATTAATGATGATGATGATGATAATGATGGTGATGATGATAATTATACGTGGTCCTGAGAGTGTTAATACTGACGATAACTGTGTTGATGCTGCTGCTGTTGCCGATGATAGTACTGGTAGGATGAGAGATGTGGTGAAGGTGGTGTTAATTATCAGTCGCGGCGCACGACTCTGAGGTTGTCATTATCGTACCCTGGCAACTTACCATTCAAAAGTGTGACATGCGTCTCATATAATACACGAAATCAGCCGTACTTTTGAATGGTAGTTGCCATGGCACGATAATAACAACCTCAGAGTCGCGCGCGGCGACTATAGTGATACTGACATCAATCGAAAGACAATGATGATACATGGTAAGACAGTAGTAGTAGTAGTAGTAGTAGCAGTTGTTGTTGTTGTAGTAGTAAAGTAGTTAGAATAACAGAATATCGGTAGAAAGAGTCCCGTTGCGATACGACAACAGATTATCAATATTATTGTCATTTCAAGGCAAGAGCTCCTAGAGATGATAATTTTGAACACTGTGCCACCTATCAGAAAGACGTAATATGGAAGCCCAATATAGTAATGTTTCCTCCATTTTAGACTATTTTCATGCGATTTCATTCAGCCCAGGAGAGATTTTTCGAACAAGAGGGGTTTAATATAGTCTCCATTAACTCCCTCATCATTAGTTACTCTCCTAAGCTGAATAAAATCGTCTGGTAACGGCAAGAATAAGATATAAGTGACGTCCGAGGGCTGAAAGGGGTGTAAGCAGACTTTCAAGAGAGTGGTTGCGTCATACACTCCCTGGGCGATTGGTGAAAGGTGTGTGTGTGTGTGTGTGTGTGTGTGTGTGTGTGTGTTCTTACTTCATAGTTCACTGATTTTTTTTTCTGCTCCTTCTTCCTCTATTTGATCTGCTAGTAATTTTTACTGTTCAATGTTTCTGCGTGCTCTGCAGTCTATTATGTTTCACATTTCACTCTTTTATTTGCCGTTTTTGTTACCTAATGTGCCTTTGTTCTTTCTGATTAAGTGTTTTTCTGTTTTTTCTTGATGTTATTTGGTTTGTTGTATGATTAACAGTTTATTACGGTTTGCGGTTTCTTTCGCCGTATACTGTACTCTCCTGTTTCCTCTGCGAGTTGCTGTTTTTAGTTCATCTTATTTGCTCTGTGATTTGCTGTTTATTCATCTGTTTCCTTGCATATGAATGGCTGTTTCTTCCAGTATACGTTATTCTGTCTCCTTTCTGGTGTGTGATCCCTTCTTTCTTGTCTCTTGTCGCCGGTGGTTTGTTGTTTTAGCTTTATGTTATGGTTACTTAATGAAATGCTGTTTCTACCTTATAGTCTGTATGTCCTGTTATCTTCTACTTATTCTACTTTTTCCTCTACGATTCGCTGTTGACTGCTTAATTGTTCCATCTATGAGTCGCTGTTTCTTCTTTTGCTCTTTTGTTAGTTGTCATGTGCTGCTTCTGTTATTTCTGCTGTCTATATTATAATTTGCTCTATATATTATATACTGTTTCTCCAACCTTTTTTTCCCTCTGCTTACTCAATATTCTACTTCTCTGTATTCTTCTATTAGCTCCATTGAGGCAGATGAGAACACAGGTAATACCCCAAGGAATTATACATCTGGACAGTAGTATTTATTAACGTGATCTGAGCGAGACTGGGAACTGATTGACGAGGAAAAGAGGAAGGACGGAATCAGGAACTCCCAAGATAGGCTTATTAAATCCTCCAACTCTTGCCTCACTTCTCTCGTCCTTTCCTCGTCCTGTTCTTCCTTCCTCCGATTTCTTATTCCTTTTTCCTGTCTCTTTTCCTCTTCCCTTTCCGTCCATCAACCTCTTTCCTCCCCATACTTCTTACTTTCACCCCATTCTCTCATCTTCATTTTCCTCCTCCCCCTTTCTTCCTCATCTCCTCTATTCCTCTTGTTGCTTCCCTCCTCCTCTCTCCTTTTTCCTCTTTCATTCTTCCTCCTTTCCTTACGTGTCACCCCTCTTATACTTCCTTCTTTAGCTCTTTACCTCCTCCTTTTTCTTCCCTTCCTCCTCACCTCTCTTTGTTCTCTTCCTCCGATCGTCTTTCCTCTCTGCCTTCTCTCCTCCCACCTCTCTTCCTTCCTCCTCTCTCCATTTGTGTCAGGGAGTGGTAAACCAATTAACCGGGAAAGCCTTAAGTATAGAATTTTGCAGGTGGAGTAAATTGTGTGTGTGTGTGTGTGTGTGTGTGTGTGTGTGTGTGTGTGTGTGTGTGTGTGTGTGTGTGTGTGTGTGTGTGTGTGTGTGTGTGTGTGTGTGTGTGTGTGTGTGTGTGGCTGAGGAAAGGCTATCGGGGATGGAGGAGAATGGGAAAGGGATGGAAGAACGGAGAAGAAAGGAGGGAGGATAAAGATGGAGAAAGAAGGGTGGAGGTGTATGGATGGAGAGGTAAAAATGTAGAGGGTAAGGATGGAGATTCAAAGGTAAGTATGGATGGAAAAGTAAGGATGGAAAAGTTTGGGTGGAGCAGTGAGAATGAAGAATTATGGATGGAAGGGTAAAGATGGAGCAGCAAGGAGGGAGAGATGAGGAAGGAAGATTAGGGATGAAGAAATGGGGATGGAAGGATGTGGATGGAAAAACATGACTGAAGAAGAACGGAAAAGTAAAGAAGATAAGGAAGCAAAAGTAAGGAAGGAGTTAAGGAAGGGAAAAGTAAAGAAGGAAGTGTGGGCAAGGAAGGAATATATAAGGAGGAAGTAATGGCGAAAAATAATATGGAAGGAAGAATAAAAGAAGGAAGATGAAGGTAATAAGGAATAAAGAAATAAGGAAGAAGATGGTAAGAAGGAGAGAGAAGGAAGTGGGAGCGGGCTTTAGTATACCATCAACATCATCATCATCGTCATGTAACACAAACCAGTTTCAGACGGTAAGCTTTCCACTCGACAAGGAAGGGCAGTAAAATAATTCGGGCCGATTCACTCCCTTAATTTCTTCATACTTTAACTTTTAAGGAAGCGGGCCTATCCTTTGCTAAATAATTGTATCTATCAGTAACCAAAACGTAGTCTTAAAGTACCGTTGCCGCACTTTCAGGAAATGGCTTTAAGTTGTATACCCAGCTTACAAAATCTATCCTATTCTTACTCTACTGGTTCTTAAAATGTTGTGAGAGAAGGCGAATGATTCCACTGTGAAAAGAGGAGTGTTCGTAAATGATTTGACCACATAGAAGGAAAGGCCTTAAGTACAGTGCTGTCAAAAACGTAGGTACAATGGGAGAAGCTGATGAAATATGTGGCAGGCGGATGATAAACAAAGTGTCGTGAGCCTCAGAAAACGAGGTCTGAAAGCTAAAGAATAATCAACACAAATGAATCAGGATAATGGATTAAGTTTTTAAGAAGATTTATGCAACAAGAACTACATTTTTTCTTTTACGTGACAATCGTGTAATAAGGTGTATCTCTCTGATGTTCATGAAGCAGGAAAGTATAGAGTGACGGATATGATGACGGACAGACTGGCAAGCACACCAAATTATTACGAAATGTGAAAAATGAAAGAACCAGTTTACTTCTTTATAGTCTAACTCATTCTCTTCCAGGGCTGATACATGGATAAAAACAGTGATGAGAAAGTGAATAAAAAAGAGATGCTAATGGGGGAGTGAGAGGGGAGTAAGTGAGAGTGATTGAAAGGAGAGCAGAGGGATGGAATGAGAAATGAGGTGGAGAGGTATAAAGAGTGAGGAAGAAAGTGGGACAGAAGGACGAAGGAAGGAAGATGGAGAGAAAGGTGGAGACGTAGAGAGGGAAGGTGGAAAGTTAAAGAGAGCGAAGAAGAATGGAATAACAGAGGGAGATAGGAGGAAGGTGGTGAGGTGGAGGGAGGGAGGAAGAATGAAGAGGCAGAGGGAGAGACAGGGGAAGGCGGAGGGATGGATAGGGGTAGGAAGGTGGAGATGTGGATGGGGAGAGAGGCACCACCTACCACCGCCTCCTGATTGCTCAGTTTTGGTTACTCCCAATTTCAAACACCAGAGATTTGTTCTGTTTAAATACCGACTTCCTTTTGCAGTCACATTATTACTTCTTGTTTTGTACCGGAATGTGGTTTTGAACATAAAGTTGATAATGAAAATTTCTCATATGGGAAGGGATTAAGGGACAACTCTGACTGGGACCTGGATTATTGTGTGTGTGTGTGTGTGTGTGTGTGTGTGTGTGTGTGTGTGTGTGTGTGTGTGTGTGTGTGTGTGTGTGTGTGTGTGTGTGTGTGTGTGTGTGTGTGAGTGTGTGTGTGTGTGCGCGTGTGCGCGCTTATGTATGTGCTGGAATATAAAAAGTGTCTTTTCCGGATGCCTTTACTGTTGTTATTTTGAAGTAGAAGTGCCTACGTTCATAAATTCCTATCAACCTTATCAAAGTTAATGGATGAGTTTTGTTACCTTGCTACAGCCGCACCCACCGAGTCCTCACATCATATATTGCGTTTAATACAGCATTATAGCTTATTCTGGGTCGCCAAACTCTTTCATTTGGATAAAGAGAAATCTTCCTAATTGAAGAGACTGGTTAAGGGAAGTTTAAGGCAACGTAGCTGTCAAATAGGTTTCATTAAATAAGGAGTTTTCAGCGAGACGAGTTTTTAATAAAGGAACAGGAGACTGACATATCTTACACGTGCCTCCAACTCCCCCCCTCCCTCCTCCAACACCTTACTCATAAACACTGTCAATAAACCGTGGTGGCGTATCAAGATAGGGCAGGTCACGTGACGCACCCCCACCCCCACGTTTTACGCTGCTCTGGATCACGTACTAGGACCTGCTGTCGTGGGCTGATCTTGCTGGGTGACTTGCTTTAACGTACATAATTACTTATACAGCCAACATTTATGTATACATTTTAACTTTCTCGTGTATGGGCAATTTTCTCGTAGGTTTCAGTGGTCTCCCAGGCACACCTTGCTTAGCGATCTATTTTCACTCATGCATATACATATTCATTCATCCATCCATCCATCCATCCATCCATCCGTCCGTATATACATACATTCATACACATATACATACATCATGACATTCTATTCCGCAAGGGACCCTTAGGAAAATTGTCTTCTTGTTTTAGGAGGGTGGCTGTCATGTCTTCCTTGGCGATTTATTGATGCATTTGCAACTTAATATGCTGTTGTATGAATGACACAGTAAATCGCCTTCTCCTGGGCATTAAGAACTCAATGGAGCCTCTACCTTAATGATGTGTTTTGCATATTTCACCTAAGCGCAACTCTCTTGTCTAGTACTGTATATATATATATATATATATATATATATATATATATATATATATATTATTTCTCTTAACACTTTGATCATGGTAGGGATCAATTGTGTCTCGATGCTTCCTCTTTATCATTAATTCTTTCTCTCTCTCTCTTCCAATTTTCCACCAAACTGCTCTCACAACTTTACGTAATGTGAAAATACTGACGCTCTGAATAAAATGAAAACATTACACTGACCCTGAATTTATTTATGGGATTAACAATTTTACAGTGGTGGATGTGTGTCTCTCGGCGGCCTTTGAAGATATATAGGGGCAAAGGGAGAGGCAGATGGAATATATGGGGGATTTGATAAGCAGAAAGTATTGCTATTCATAGTATATTATTATATATAGTGACACACACACACACACACACACACACACACACACACACACACATACACACATACACACACACACACACACACACACACACACACACACACACACACACACACACACACACAGTAGCACAAGTCGACACGCATACAACCACATTAAAAAAGAATACACATATTCTCCAAAGCACCATCATTAACGCAGATACTAACACAAATCACCACCTACACACAGCCACCCACACTCCCACCCATCCAAACACGGAAGCACACTTACAGACACACGCACACAAATTTACTCTCACTAACATCAAAGTAGGTAAGGTTAACCTACCACTAAAATATCAGCGTCACCATGTCATACCTGTTGCTCTTGCAGCCACATGTCCACTGGTTAGGTTAGCTGAAACACACACACACACACACACACACACACACACACACACACACACACACACACACACACACACACACACACACACACACACACCTCCCTTCACCTCTCTGCGAGATGACGTTGCACGTCTCTTTCCTCCTTCTCTTAATATATCAATAGAAAGTGTGGCCGGTCTTCCGTTCTGTCTATTTATTTATCTGTCTGTCTCTGTCTTTATCTGTCTGTCTGTCTGTCTGTCTGTCTGTCTCTCTCTCTCTCTCTCTCTCTCTCTCTCTCTCTCTCACTCACCTTTCATATGTCTAGCTACTTCGCTACTTAATTATAGCCAGCACCCCGTAGCATGTGTACCCCATTGTTCCCGTTTACTCTCATGACTACCCATTAAATTAAAAAAAAAAAAAAATCTTGTACATTTGGCATTTCCGGGGGTCAAGAGACGAGTGAATGTATTTTTTTTTTTCTTTTTTGTCTCTAGATTTTCCGATGGCAGGTCTCGTTGTTTTTCTTCCTTTTTATTGTTTTGGATTTTGTCCACCTTATTCACGTGGTTGCCATATATCCGGAAAATGGACAGTTGAAGAAAAATGTTTTGTTCAATATTTTGGCACAACATATATTCATAATGTGTTTCATCGTGATCAGTACACTGGTTACTGAGCTACTTCTCATTAGGTTAGATTACGTTAGGTTGGATCTTCCTGTTTCCGGACTTGATGGTCACCCTGTATAACAAAGGAATGGGGTCAGGATGAACAATATGGTAATAGTGACGTTCTGGAAAATAAACATCCCTGTTCACCCTATTCACCGGTTTCATTGGGCTGGATTTGCAAAAAGATTAAAATTACCTGTGTCACTAGTGGACAAGTATATGAGAGCAATACGTTCTGATAATTTACTAAGTTCAACCATTCTGAGGAAAATAATCCAAACCCAGGTTCTACTATTATTTTATACGTGTTGTAACAGATAATATTTAAGATATAGATAGGTCACACAGTTCATTATGGGATCTTTTCATCCTGTGTGAACGTGGAAAATGTAGCGTGAGTAAGGAACGATACTTTTGTTGCTGAACGTAGAGTTAACGACGGTACTGCATGCCGAAGGGTCGATGAAACTGGATGTTAGCGGAGTTTTGCCACATGCTTCAGTACTTCACTTCCATAACTCTCTGACTGACTCCAAACGCCTTATTTTCCTGGGGGTAGGAAGCTCTCAAGTACCTATTTCTTACTAATCTCCTTTAGCAGATGGATCGTCAATATTCTCATTTATATTAGCTACTAAAACTAGTTCGGTATTGAAGCGATAAAAATTATACGTGAAAGTATTAATGTTTATTATGAATTACAAACGTCTAAGGAAAAGGTGCTGTGAAGCCTACTAATCTGGTTAGGAAAAGAGTCCCACATCTATGGATAGATATCTCACATTAATAAAAACAGGTTTTAACAATTCAGCAGCAAACTTTTTAGGCGATACTTATTATAGCACTCCCCCCATCAGCCAAAGAACGTTTTTATTTTTATCTATTTGTATATATTTTTTTCAATTTATAAGAGGACGCTGGAAAACAAGCACTAAGAGGCTGTGGCTTATGGCTACCCTTCAACGCCCAGTCACTTGGGGACGAAGAAGGATAATTTAGGTTCTCGTGTTAAACTTGAAAACACTGGTATCAAAGATATGCCTATTCCTCCTGGTAGGTGGGGCCATTCGCCGTCCACTCGCTCGATGTAGTGCAACCTTGAGGTGACTACACTGAGATACCAACTCAATGGTTTCCTTAAGAAAAAAAAAAAAGTGCTACGTTGACTGACAATAATATTTTTTACAAAGTGTCCTGGTGGTCTAGTGGGTTAAGGTGCTCCAGCCGGATATGGTCTGTAATGGTTCACAACCGAGAGTTGTTTGGAGTTTATTGCTCACATAAATGCCACTCAGGTGCTGGTCATTCTTGCCTTGAATATTGGAAATGATTAGCCTAGCTCCGGGCCCCTGCGCCCCTGAAGGATAAAATATCTATGTCTGTCTATCTATCCATCTCTCTCGCTCTCTCTCACTCTCTGTCTCAGTCTCTGTCTGTCTGTCTGTCTCTGTCTCTCTCCCTCTGTCTCCGTCTGTCTGTCCGTCTCTCTAAGTACATATATATATATATATATATATATATATATATATATATATATATATATATATATATATATATATATATATATATATAATTCTCTCTCAGTAATCGAAAATGAAAGTGAAAGGCTCAGCCTCACCCCAGCGTAACACCCAAAGAAAAACTCTCAACAAATGAACACACACATCACGACGTAAGAGGCTCACTCTACTTCACCGCTTAGTCACGCCCATCATGCTCTTAGCAAACACTCAGTTAGAGCCAGTAGCGGTGATTCAGGGGGTCGTTACAGCAATTGACTCATTAACCCCTTCACTACGCGATCTCCCCTAAGATGAATATGATAATCTGGTGGTGGCAAGAATAATGCGAACAAAGACGTCATTGTACTGAAATGGAATAAGAGAGACTTTCTAACCCCTGAAATATGTAAGTTTTCTGATGGTTGCAATAATATATTAATAAGAGGTGATAAATTAGAGTTGATTAGGAGTGTCTTTATATATATATATATATATATATATATATATATATATATATATATATATATATATATATATATTTATATATATATTTTGCTAGACGCCTTATTCCCGTAAGGGGTGGCCACAATTAAATAGCCTCGATGTCGCCCTGTTCCCCGCCATTTCATTGCCCTGCTCCCAGCTCACCCACCCCCTCTCATATACGTCTCCACTCCATCCCTCCATCTCATCCTTGACCTCCCCCTCCCGCTCCCCCCACCTCACTCACATACACTCTCCTCGTCAGTCTCTTACTCTCCATTCTCTCCATATGGCCAAATCACCTCAATGTGTTTCTCCTAACGCTTCCTATCACATCCACATCCACACCACAACGCTCCTACACTTCCTCATTTGTCAGTCTGTTTCTCTATGTGACACCAGATGCTCCTCTCAGATAACTCTATTTTCACTGCTCACACTCTTGACTTGTGTCCCTCCAACAAGGTCCAAACATCACTTCCATGCGTTAGAGATGGTATCACAATACTGCCATGTAGTAACTTTTATATATATATATATATATATATATATATATATATATATATATATATATATATATATATATATATATATATATAGTGTGTGTGTGTGTGTGTGTGTGTGTGTGTGTGTGTGTCTGTGTGTGTGTGCAGACTGAATAGATAATTCAGTATAATATTTAAAATTATACCATATACAGATACAAACTAGAAAGAAAGTGCTAGAGTACCTTGTAATCCCACAGGAAGACTGTCGTAGATTGCTCCGTCAGAATACGAACAGGCTAATATTTTATTTTTGTAACACCCCTTGAGGAGGAAGACGGGAGAGAGGTTCCAGGGACTCCCATCTACCCATCACCCGAACCACAATAAATACACCCTTGATTTTTCTTTTGTGTGTGTGACCTTTATTTACACCTTACCACAGATTATCTTCCCAAGTTGGATAATATCGTTTGGTGACGTATTTTTAAACAATTGCATTCAGACTACCCCCAGGCGACTTTCTTCAGTCTAGGAAGGAATAGACAGACAAAGGGTGGGAGAAATTGTTAAAAAATTTTCACCAGCATGATGGCGTCTTAAATAGGCTATACTATGCTTCCCGACGATGTTACTCCACCAGAAAATTATCAGAACAACAACTAGAAAGCACCCAAAGGACCCCTACCTCCGTCATCGCCAATAAAATATTTGAATCATTGCTGTAATTCCTCGTTTCTACCAGATGTATACTCTTACTGTCTCACATAGGTAATTCTGTAGCCTCAGTTTGCCCTGTTGTACAGTCTCAGCGCATGTCTCTGCCAACACAAATAAATTTATGACTCATTCCTGCATTCAGATCCAGATCCAACTCAAATTCTAATAAACTCTTTCTTGAACAGCTGCCCACCTATCCACTATAATTTATTAAAAACCGAAAGCAACTTTTTAAAATATCTTGTAAACAAACAGACAAACAGACACAGGTCAATGCATAACCTCCGCCCAATCTTGTTGCCGGAGCTAATGATATCAGCATCTAAACATTACACCATGTACAATATTCCAAAAAATTACAGCGCCTTAACTACGGCTACACGAGTTCCAACAGAACCTAAGAAGCTTACGTGAACTCCAGCAGTGCCCTGGGTTCGGCGAGTGACGTTCAATTAAACACGTTCTGAAGCAGTTTAGTAGAAACTAAAGTACGCGTACCCGAAGAGTTACACAACGTTGCCGATGAGTTCTTGAGAAGCTTAGTATTCCAAAATTTGTTTGGTTTTCCTTACTAAACTTATAAATAAATCCTAAGTTAATTGACGGGGAAAAAAAGAAAAAAAGGAGAAAAAAAGAGAAGCTAAGAATGGTAATGAAGGAAGTGGGAGAGACTGAGGGGAAAAAAGAGGAAAGGAAAAAAAAAATCTGTCTCTGTACATATTAAGCCCAGTCAGAGTTTTTATCAATGGAAGTTTTCGCTTTTGAGGGAACCTTAATACCTGGGACTTCAAATACTAATGCCTTGCAGATTTTTTTTTTTTTGTGTGTGTGTCTTCCTAACTACATGTCAGCCGCTGCGTAGTGAGTCATAGGTCAATAATGAGCTGGTTCAGTGCTGAAATATATCTAAAATGAGGTACAGTAGCAGAGAGAGAGAGAGAGAGAGAGAGAGAGAGAGAGAGAGAGAGAGAACCCCATCATTATGCCTGGGGTCAGTGGGTGGGGTTCAATCTTACTGGTAGAGAACGCGTCCCTTTCCTCAGGCATGGGTGAACTTTGACTTTCATGCCGGAGGAAGTGGGATTCGTTCTTGTTCTCTCTCTCTCTCTCTCTCTGTCTATCTCTATCTATCTATATATCTATCTGTCTATTCATTCATCCATTCGGCTGTCGACTGCCTGATTCCTTACCCTGTGATAATGTGATCCAGGCTAAGGAAACTCCATTCATTTCCATCCCTCCTTAACAACGACTTCTACGACTCACCACTACTCTCCATATCTGTCTGCTTGTGTAGATGTCTGTCTGTCTATCTATCTGTCTATCTATCTATCAGTCTGCCTTTCTATATGTCTATCTCTCTATCTGAATACCGATTTGCCACATCTGTGAGGACCCTGACCAGATAATCTCCAATCATTTCTATCCCTTCTTGCCAACAACTTTTCCTATGACCCACATACCTTCTCTCTTATCTTTCTACCTATATAATCACTCTATCAATCTGTCTATCCACCTCCCTAGCGCATCCAGTGAGAAGTGACCCCTACCTCCTGACCTCCAATTAGTTCTATCACTACTAAGCAACAGCCTCTCCTCCCACGACACCCACCACCACTCTCACACAAACGCCATATTACCAATTCCCCTGACCTAGAATTAGTGTGTTAATGTGCTGTATGTATAATGAGACTACGACCAGTGCTACATACAGTAGATTAGAGTGGTTACTTGTCTGTCCGCGGGAATTGAATTAACATCACTTAACGTGGTAAGATTTAATTAACCGATGTTTTATAATGCGTGAATGGGGGAGGGAGGGCGAGGTGTGAGTGTTTGTGACTGTTTGTTTGTACGTGTGTGTGTGTGTGTGTGTGTGTGTGTGTGTGTGTGTGTGTGTGTGGTAATTGTATGAATGTGTTCATACAGTAGCAATGACTACGTGTGTGGATGTGTATGCTTCTGCGCACAGTACGTGTGTTTGTGCCTGTGTGTTTATGTATGTGCATGGTTGAGTCCATGTACTTTCGGGTGGATGAAAAATGAAATCTGATCAACAACGTGACAAATAAAATTAAGCGAGAGGCGTGAGATGAGAGCGAGGGTAAAAACTAACACCCAGACCTCGTTAGAAGTGCCATACATTACACCCCCACGATATATATCAGTTCAGGGAAAGATAGACGATCTAACAATTCATCCTAAATCACCCAATATATCTCTGCCTATAGTTGTGTCTACGGGGGAAAGGGTAGAGAGGTTTATATGGTTTATATGTGCGGATGGAATGGCGTTTACCATGGAAAAAAATGGCGTAACGCTGGCCTACCCTCGTTGTAACAAATTCTCCCTCGTTGGTTTGCAGTGGTGATGGGCTTGATAGTGCTAGCAGGTTGGAATTGGGTGCTGGTTTAGTCTGTGTACTGTAGGAGATGGGAGGTGTGGGAGTGGGAGATGTGGAGTATGAGGCGGTAGTGTGTGATGCGGTCGTATGTGGTGTGGCAGTGTGTGGTGCGGTAGTGTGTGATGTGGGAGTGTGTGGTGTGGCAGTGTATGATGTGGTAGTGTGTGATGTGGGAGTGTGTGTGGTGTGGCATATTAAGATATTTTACAGAGCGTTCGAAAGTTTGTGTTTCAGAACACGGGATGTGTGACAATGTGAGGTGGGTCAGTGTGTGGTGTGGCAATATGAAGTGTGGTCGCGCGTGTGGCATGACAACGTTAGGTATGGCAGTGTGATGTGTGGCATGTGAGGTGTGACTGTATGATGGGGCAGTGTTAAGCTTCAAAATGTGTGATGTGCCACTGTATGGTATGGGACTACTTGATAAGGCGGTGTGAAGTGTAGTATAGTAAGGTGTGTGTGAGGCATGATATATTCATAGTTCCTTCTGTTTACTGAAGCTGCATTTCTACCTTCCTGTAAAGGAGGAGTTGGGGAGTTGTCGTACTTAAACATAAATTTATATCATACGTGTCCAGTAACGTAAATACATGGCTCCTGTTAGTGCTTTGTAAGGTAAATATTGCCCGAGTGTAACAAATGGGTGCTATGCCATTTAACAGTGCTAGGCCTAAATGTCTATGGTATTGATGGGATTTAACATTCAGCAAAATAAATCTTTACCTGTGTGTGTGTGTGTGTGTGTGTGTGTGTGTGTGTGTGTGTGTGTGTGTAGGGAATTATACCAAATACATGTGTGTGTGTGTTTTATGTCTTTTCAGTCTGATGGTCGCAACTGGCTGGAATCAAGCCTGGGTCAATAAGTGCATCGGTTATATCATCTCCCTCCCTCTCCATCACGCCTACAAGATAACAGAGATGCGAACCCGTCCACTGTGGCAATGATGGCACACGTAACACCATAATTATCATCCAGGTAACAACGCCTAAGCTGACTGTATGATCTGGGATGGAACAAAGTAACTCAGCGACGCAGCTAACATGGAGACGTCACAGCATGGTTTAGAGATGAACTTCAGGGACGCAACAATTATCAAGGGACGAATAAACTTAACCGAGGGATATATCAACATAGCTTAGGACCACATCATAACCTAGAGACAGAACAAAAAATATTTAACGCTATAAATTAGAGACATAATAACATAACTTAGAGGTATAGGCTACCAGCACAGAGACAGCACCTTAACTTGGCTATATAACAACATAATCTAGAAAATGCATCACACAGAGAAGTAAAAATGTAAATTACTCATTTGAAATAGCATAACTTCGAGGTACAGCATGGCTTGGAAACAAACAATATTCCTTTTTTTTTTTTTTTTTTTTTTAACTTAGAGGTACATAACTTGGAAACAGAAACAATATTCCTCAACAATTCTTTCTTTCATTATACTTTTTACTTTTTCATCTCGTATCGCAGCCTCTAAGCCTTCCTCTCAGTACCATTATAAATGTTTGCTCCCCTCAATGAATTGTTAGTATCTTATCTATCTAATACAATAATCAAACACGCTGGTTTCTAGATAGCGTACAGTATCAAACTAAATTCTGAGTATATTATCTATCTATTTATCTATCTTCAGAAAATTTAAATAATTATACTCACCGATCTCCTTAAGCCTAGCAGCAAGTCTTTCCTCTCCTACAGATTTTGAAGGGAATAACATTCGTAAGACGACGTGCGAGATGGAACGAAGACATATGAGGGAGGCCCGTTTGGAGTGACTGGAAGGAAGTGGTGATGCGGGAGCTTGGAGACGTTATAGTTTTAGCCACTCTGGGTGAGCTTTGGGATAAGGCAGAGAGAGAGAGAGAGAGAGAGAGAGAGAGAGAGAGAGAGAGAGAGAGAGAGAGAGAGAGAGAATTTAACTCGCCTAATTTCCTTAACTTGGACTCAAACACCAAGGTAACAATGTGAAATGCTTGTTAAGGTAGGGGACAATTTCAAAAGATGTCTGCACGGCCAAAACAATCTCTTACTACACGGCTACATGTCTTCATTTCATGGCTATGGGTCACTCTATCGCTGAACGGCAATATGACGTAATGGAACGGTATACAAGACGTCTTCATTGCACTGTAATATGACGTCTTTACGGCTATTGGTCTTGTCACTGTACAATCTCCGTATAGTCATATCTCTTATTCACCGTAAACGACACCACGGTATGCAAGATAACCTCACTCAGCTCACTGTACGGCAATATACACTTCATCACTGTCTGCACACGGCACTGGTGAGGTATTTCTATATAAGGCACACACACACAATCAACACCGCACACAGATACACGCATACTCAACACCCCCCTGTCACCACAGCCTTGACCTCGTCCCACCTTCACAACCGCAATTCACGTCCCGGAAATCTTATAAATTACTGAGATCTGACACAAAAGTTGATTTCATGGTGGTACGTTGATTTATAAATAATAGGCATTCAGTATAAGTGTTAGGGCATTATAACGCTCTACACGCACCACTACACTTAGAAGTAATTCTAAAATTTTAAGAAGAGAACACTTTACTACTGATGTTACCTTTGCTGCGATTTAATTATATTTTAGCATGTAGATTTAAGAACACACACTACTTCTGGGTATGAAAGCCAAACCATTTTGCTATTTTTAGAACACGTAGACTATACTGGGTGATTTCTAAACTCTATATAGGGTTACGGCAATCTCACCCTATGAGTGGATTCACAAACATACCTATAACAGATTCCTCGCCGTATATACGATTTGTTTTTGGAGCAAGAAAGGGGGAAAGGCATGTGTAGAATCGTCGCATACCTTTTATTCTTCCCGTAAAAATAAATCATTGTTGCGAAAGGAAATTTGTCGTGAATTGTGTTGAGAATCTTATCCCCGGTTGTGATATAGATTTCATCTGGTTCAATCGAACGCGTCCGGTGTTGCCTCGGGAATGAATCACGTTGACGAAACCCGGTTCGTAGGGGGAGTGAAGCTAGTTCATTCCGTGCACTCCGATTGTCCAGTTATTTCAAATTTCATCGCACCTCCCAAAACTTTCGTCGGTGCACTGCAGATGACCATGTTTACGTGGCAAATGGCAACAAGCGGGGAAGGAAATACACGGCAAATTTCCCCCAGGGTTTTTCGGTCTCCTACTAGAAAAAAAAAAAAAAATAGAAGGGCATTCTTTCCTATCTGATGCAGAAACAGGAATATTTTTACTCTTGTCTTCTCATAAAACTCTCCATCTGGTGAACGAAACCTTTTAGATTCCTCCGTCTTTGGAACCCTTGGCTACCCGACTTGCGAGTGAGTGTGAGTAGATACAAAGATTCAGTTTTCAAAATGCTTAGCGTCCCCCCAAACAGCTTCGACTGCCCCTAAAATTAACACTGGTCAGACCGAGGAGGTACTAATATTGGAACAAGGTGATGCTGGAGGTTGCTTATGTATGTGTGTGTGTTTCGAAAATACTGATGGTGATTTAAGACTTCCTTTGGTCCCCTAAAGCTCCAGCCCCGTGCTTTCTTCTCTCAAGGTAAATGCAAGTAACGTAGATGTTTTATAGACCTTTATTATAGTCACTTTTTTACTCTTGCCTCGTATATGAAGTTAGGTGTTGACCCGAGCATCAAGGTGTTTAATCATAGCAGGTGTACTGTTATTTATGAGTGTGGTTTTAATATTCTGCAACCCTTTCACAAGTTGGGAGTTATCTCTTCCTTACTTGATAATAGTACTGTTCATATTGGAGATTAATGAGGTGAATTTAGAGGAATATATGCTCGCATATACGTAGGATTAAGGGAATATGGGTATCTGGTAACCTTGTGAATATGGAAGGAGGCAGACAGGGAAGAGGGTTAGGGTGATTGATGGGGGGATGAGCGGGAAGAGCAAGGGAGGTTGGAGAGAGCGGAGGGGGCAGGATGGAGTGGTGAAGTGATTAGGGATATTGTGCTGAATGCAACTGACGAGAAAGTGAAATGGGTAGCTAGGGAACATAGTCGACAGGCGTAAAGGATGAAACATTAAGCGAAGATACGATAATGTGAAACTTTTAGGCGGATCATAGTGCAGATAATGAGTGGATCGAGATATAAACTATGAGGCTGAAGAGATTTAGATACTGTAAACTGATCTACGATGAATAAAGAGAACAAGTCCTGAACCGAGATGCTGACACGCTGGGATGCCTTCCTTTTGGCTTAGATTTCATAACACCGCTTCCTCATTTATTTATTTTGCATATTTCATCTTATTCTCTTGTATATTACTGATGCAAACTTTGTCGATATTAAAGAAATATAAACAGGATAAAACAGAATTTTAAAATACTATTGTATATTAAAATACTATTATTGTTGCTTAACCCCGGTCTGTCTGGCCCGACAGGCCCGTTGACAACAGGTGAGCAACTGCACACCTGTTGTCGACTGTTGTACAGATACAGTACAGCGCATAAATACAGTGTAGGGAACCGGCATCCCCTTTACGTAGACAGCGCCTAGCCAGGGTGGGACCAGGGGCCTTTAACGACGAGGTGCTGGGAAATATGAGGAGGTATGATTCCCTGGAGAACATCGCAACTGCTCCATCCAGGGTGCACAGCGTCACCACGTGTAGGCTCCTTATCAGCACCAGTATTAGGATGTAATACGTAAAATCAATCGCTAGGGAAGATGTGCTAAGAACTCTCCCATACCAGTGAGAATACGGGGCATTACCATGACAGAAATGAACGATGTGAGTTGTGAGGTCAATATATTAAAACTGTGATACTGTTGGCAAAAGCATGTAGAGATCTGATAACCTGACTGATCAATAGAAGCACTGCATATTTCAGAATTTTGAACAGTAAAGGAAATAAAGAAATGACACAATAAACTTAGGACAGGCTCAAAGTTGTACTCTTACTGTGTGTGTGGATGTTGGAATCAGTGCAGTTAATTTCGAGGGGAGATAATTTGGTCAACAATCGTGAGGGGAATGTAAGAAGAGGATGATTGGAAATGAGAGAGAATTAATATAGAATTCTGTATTCATGGATTATTACTTACATTATATCGGAAATTGGGCCACGGAGTATGAATCATCAGAACTATTTCATCTGACTGTGGTGATGAAGACTGATATTGTGGTTCGATGGACAGACACTGGTTTTCATACACGTATAAAAAGGATGTTAAAAGCTTCTTTGTGCAGTACGAGATGGGAGGGTGTAGTAGTGTGTTGTGGTAACGTGTGACAATTATGTGGTGTGATAGTGTGTGATGTGGTAAGCTATGACAATGTGTGTGGTGGTGTGTGGCGCGGGAACGTGTGACACTGTGGTGTGGTAGTATGTGTTGTGGTAATGTCTGACAGTATGTATGGTATGTGTGTGGTGTGGGAACGTGCGATGGTATGTGATGTGGTAGCGTATCGAGTGGTATTGTGTGTGTGTGTGTGTGTGTGTGTGTGTGCCGTTCGAAGAGTGTCAGTGTGTGGTGTGGTGGTGTGTAGGGTGGTATGATGTTGCAGTGAGTGGTGTAGTGTAGTAAGGTAGTGAGTAGTGAGATTCTGAGGTGTGGTGTGGTTGAGAGAGAGAGAGAGAGAGAGAGAGAGAGAGAGAGAGAGAGAGAGAGAGAGAGAGAGAGGAACTAATTTTGCATGCATAAGATCAAAGAGAGAAGAGGGGTGGAGGCTGAACGAGAAGAGGAAAGTGGAAGATAGATGAGGGGAGACGAAGTGAGGAAGAGGAAGCTGGAGGGAGGGTAGTGAGGAATAGCTATAATAAAATGGAAACGAAAACTTATCTGAATCTAATGTTATATACCAGTTGTATTTAGTCGCATCATCGTGTTCTTCCGTTGGTTAGTTATTTAAAAGCATGTGTATTCACTTCCCCGGGCTCATAGAGAGTATTGTGCAGAAGTAACTTGGTGGTGGTGGAGGGAGGTGGGGAAGTGGTGAGGGTGGGGTTGAGGGAGGTGAGAAAGAGGAGGGGATGGGGTAGGGGAAGGAGGAGAGGGGCTGATAGGGTGGGCGGGAGATATGTGATGTCTGGATACATGGGAAGTGGATGCCAAGTAAGGTTTAGTTAACAAAAATCTAATCGAATGTTCCTTATCATTGTACCCCCTAATCTAACACTTCTCTCTTTATCATCTGAAGGATTAATGAATCAAAAGATGTAATTGTACGTCGCAGTTAATCCCGGAGGTGTTATTGAAAGGTTGCGATTAACTAGGACTGATAAAGATATATGGCAACGTAGCCATTGGGGGGGCTTGTGGTGAGATGGCGTGATAAGTGTACTCAGTTGCTGTCAATAAATATTAAATGCCTTTTTTTGTTAACTACTCTTCACTTTCTCTAAACAGGATGAAAGTTGATTGTAATGAGGATGCAAAGGGATGCATAGACAAGCAGGAAAGGCGATTATATTATTGATCCTTACACGTTGTTTTAAATTGTTGAACAAATGAAAGGCAAGTTCGTCAGGAGGTCTGTATCGTCTATGAGTTTCTGTTTATTGGTAGTGGTAGGTTGACCGGCTCTCCCATTGCGTGTGGTTGGGCGTCCGTGTTTTTTTTTTTTTTTTGTGAAGATGAAGAACTGGAATTTTAAGCTTCGAATCAAGAGTTTTGTGACTCTCATGGGGCGTGAGGGTGAGACTGAAGGACCACGGATGAAGTATCTATCTATCTATCTATATACCTAGGCTGCTTCCCCCAAGGAAAGGGAGGTAGCCGAGACAGGAGGACTCACTCTCCATTTACTCATCCATTCAAACACATTCATTCGCATCTTAGCCCCAAAGGGGAGAACGGACAGATCCTCACCGCACCACACCGCACAAGGGTCAACTGCGCAATGCAATCAGTGACATCCGCAGCAGGGCCCGACAGCAGAACTGGTTTACCCCTGCCACATCATAATAGACCCATCCCCTTACCCGCACCTGACCTGACTAGCTGATCAGACCAAATGCGGTAGAATATCCCGTCAGGGCTGCGTCATCACTTATTCATTCACAATTTCTCTCCATTTATTTCTGTCACGCACAGCCACTCTTCCTTGCTCAACAGACATCCCTCTCGCATCCAGCGCTCTCTTCACACTTTCCATCCATCCTATTCGTGGTCTTCCTCTCAGCCTTACACCTCTCACATCAGGTCTAGTTATCTTTTTCACCAATCGCTCATTATCCATTCTCTCCATATGCCCAAACCATTGCAACACCCTCTGCTCAACTCTACCAGCCATCTCCTGAACAACTCCAGTTCTCCTTCGCACTTAATCATTTCGCACTCGATCCATACGCGTCACTCCACACATACTCCTCAGACATCTCATCTCCATTACATTCAAACTTTTCCTCTCTGCTACACCCATATTCCATGTTTCAGCCCCATATAATGCAGTCGGTACCACAACACCCTCATACAGCCTTCTCTTTACATCCATTCTAAGCGAACGACATTTAAACACTTTTCATTCCTCCCAGCACCTTTCCTACTTCATTTATTCTAAACTTCACTTCTGCATCTATTCTTCCATCCACAGCAACATGTGACCCTAGATATTCAAAACAATCTACCTCCTCAAGCAACTCACCATTCAAAACTATATTCATCCCCCTACCATCTATCAACCTCGTACACTTCATCACTTTACTCTTATTCTCATTTACTTTCAATTTCCTCCTTTCACACACCCTTCCAAACTCCTCTACCAACTGTCTCAATCTCTCCTCTGAATCAGTCATCAGTGCAGTATCATCTGCAAACAGCAGCTGCTTCAGATTCCACTCTCCTCCATCAACATTTACCAGACTCAGACCACCTAAAACTCTTGCATTCACCTCCCTTACAACACCATCCATGTAAATATTAAACAACCAAGGCGACACCACACATCCCTGTCGCAGCCCCACTCTCACGGGAAACAAATCACTCACAGCATTTCCCACTCTTACACACGCTCTACTATTTACATAAAAACTTTTCACCCCTTTTAGTAACCTACCATCAAGTCCATACATTCTTAAAACAGTCCACAAAGCCTCCCTATCAATTCTATCATACGCTTTCTCTAAATCCATAAATGCCCAAAACACATCCTTGCCTTTGGCTAAATACTTTTCACACACTTGTCTCACAGCAAACACCTGATCAACGCATCCCCTCCCTCTCCTAAAGCCACACTGCTCATCACTAATCACTCCCTCTGTACCCTCTCTAACTCTCATAATTAACACTCTACCATACACCTTGCCTACAACACTCAACAGACTTATACCCCTAAAGCTAGTACATTCATACTTATCACCCTTGCCTTTATACAAAGGGACCACACAAGCACTTGCCCAGTCAATTGGCACCATACCTTTCTCAAAGCACACATTCAACAATCTTACTAACCAGTCAACAATAGTCACTCCACCACCCTTCAGGCATTCCACAGCACACCCATCCATACCTGCAGCTTTCCCTGTTTTCATCTCCTTTACTGCCTTCTCCACTTCCTCCTTCGTGATCAAAGAATCATTCAACTCTCCCAACACATTTATTCCTTGCACCCTTCCATCCGCCACAATCTCAGCCACCCTTTCCTCCTCTACATTTAATAATCTTTCAAAATACTCTGCCCATCTCTTCCTTACGCATCCATCTCAATTAACATCCTTCCATCCTCTGCTTTTACTCGTTCTTCCTTCCCAGACTCTCCCTTTCGCACCCTTTTCACCTCCTTCCAAAAACATTTTCTTATTCTGTTGAAAATTCTCTGTCAGCCGCCTACCCCACCTCTCATCTGCTGCCACTTTAGCATCACGCACAGCCCTTCTCGCTCTATTCCTCTTTTCCTTATACCTTTCATATGACATTTCATCCTTCCTCTGCAGCCACACTTCATATGCACGTCTCTTCTCAGCCACAGCCATACTTACTTCCTCGCACCACCATTCACTTCCTTTTCTTACACCACCACCCACACGTCTCACACCACACACCTCTTCTGCATGCCCCACCACAGCTCTCTTAAACAACTGCCATTCCTCCTCCACACTGCCATTTTCCCGATCTTTCACTGCGTTCCACTCATCTTTCAATTTCTCCTGATACTCTATCTTTTTCTCTCTTTTATCTAACTCACTCACTTTCAAAACCTCCCTGCCACACCTAACCCTCCTAGCTCTCACCCATCTCTTACCTACTCTTAACTTTCCCTCCACCAGGTAGTGGTCAGACATACCTCCACCCTCCCCTCTCAGAACTCTCACATCCAACAATCTTCCTATTACATTCCTAGACACAACCACATAGTCCATCAAGGCTCTATCAACAACCCTTCCACCCTCCTGTCTCACCCATGTATACTTATAAATATCTTTTATTCTCAAACAGCGTATTCCTAATCACCATCTCTCGCTCAACACACATCGCTATCATTCGTTCCCCATTTTCATTTCTTCCAGGCACACCATGCATACCAACTACGCCTTCAACTGCTACATTTCCCACTCTAGCATTCAGATCTCCCATCATTACCACATTCACATTCGCTCCAAAACTCTGCAGACACTCATCAACATCATTCCAGAAAGACTCCCTCTCTTGTTCATCCCTTTCACTACCAGGCCCATATGCACTCACAAACACCCACAACTCACGTTCAAATCTCGCTTTCACCCACATCAGTCTCGATGACACCTCCTTCCATTCAATCACACATTGCTGTACTTCCGGACTCACTAACAAGGCCACACCTTCTCTTGCCCTTCCTCTATCAACACCTGATAATCTTCCATTCACACTTCCAAACATAGATTCCCTCTTCCCTTTCATCTTCGTTTCACTCAAAGCTAACACATCCAACTTTCTTCTCACAAACATTCTCTCAATCTCCTCCCTTTTAGCCTCAATCGTACTACATCCACGCACATTCATAGACCCAATCTTCAGGGTACGGGGATAACTCCATCCCCCATCCCTTTCTCTGACCTGTCTCTTTTTAGGAACTAAAAAACAGAGGAGGGGGTCCCTAGTCCCCTCACCCCGCCCCTTTTAGTCGCCTTTTACGACACGCAGGGAATACGGTGGCAGTATTCTTCCTAACACAACCTGGCCGCAGAGTAGTAGTACCACCCTATAGTGCGGCCAGGTTGTGTCCCCTCCGACACAGGGGGGTTGTTAGGATGAAGTAGGAGTGATAAAAGGTGAGTAAAATAGTTAAGGGATGGAAGGAATTTATGAGATTCTATATTCTTTGCTGGCAGGTAAGCAGTTCATGTGAATACAAAAAAATACGTGAGTAACGATGAATGAAGCATTTTGCGATATTTTTTAAATGCCTCATAGTTAAGTTGTCAGGTAGTTAAAGGAAAGTATTAAATAGGCAGGTAGCTAAAGTGCAAGTGTATTTAGGTTAGTCGGTAGGTGAAGAATTAAATTGCACATTAAGAAAATGATGTTGTTGCAGATGGGTAAATTGGTATTTACGAAAATGAGAGTGCAGCGAAGTTGATAAGTAAGTGAAGGAAGAATTGCGCGAGATGGTGTTAGGGTGCAGTGAGGTAGTTTTAACTACCTACTTTAGTCAGCGAGAAAATAGAGATAAATAAGCAGGTAAATGAAGGAAAGAATAACGAGATGTGTTGATGCTCTGTAAGAAGATAGGTAGATAAAGGAGTAACGGGGATTTTGTGGTAGCGTATTCGACTCATGATCTAGTGCAGATGTGTCAAACTGGTTGCCCGAAGGCCATATGTGGCCCTCAAAGAGGAAAAGTGTGGCCCGCGATGACTTAAGGAAAAAATAAGAAATAACAAACGGAAAATCCCATAAAATTTGTCATATGATCAAGTGAACAAAAATTACAACAGTGTTAGGAAATATCTGTCGATAATTTGATGGATAATACAGTAATACCATTTGAATAATTTACTGGTGAACAAATGTCACAAAACTTTTTAATATCAATAACTTGAAGCTGAAGCCAATGCTACAGCGAGGGTTAGAAGGTGTATCGAACTTCTCCGAACATTTGAATAGGCTGCAGCGATGCCGTGTTATACCGGTATTATTTTCATCAAACAAGTTTCCAGTTACATTTTGCAAATGTAAAATTGGCATGCGCTTTAAAGTAATAATGTACAGTACATTGTGCAAATATTATTCACTAGTCTGATGGAAATCTAAAAACAGTATTTCCTATATTGATAAATTCGAACAAGTACGTACAAAACGTAAACACAGTGGTCTAGGCTCCGAGGGACACAAGTACAACAATATTGGGTGAGTTTATTCTAGCTTAACCGGTGTCATCTTATTGTTTCTACATTATTTGAGGTTAATGGTTATTGTAGCTTACAGTGAATGGGAATAAAAGTTGTTAGACTCGATTCAAATCAAATGTATCTCGCTTCTCTCTCTACTCCATTTACATACCTACGCTGATTTCGAGAAGATTAGGTAGACTTGTCCCTCAGACGATCAAAGGAACTGAAGTGTGGCCCTTGGGAAGGATCGAGTTTGACATTACTGATCTAGTGCTTATACTGTGCTCGTCTGACTGCACCATTCCTTCAGTGGGGCAATAGAATAACAAGAATACATACTGATATTCGACTTGGTAATTCAGTGAGCTAGGTGTATGAATATCTTGGCTATTACCGTAATATTCTCCGAGTAAGGAAACTCTTCACACAGCAAACCATATAATTAAGACTACTTTTTAATATTCACTGAGTAACTGTTGTTCATTGAGTTAGGTGTCGTATGCACCGAGTGACTTATGCAGGAAGTTACAGTTCCCTTCTCCATTTAGCCTAAATTAACCTAACCTGTTCAGACCTAAACTAACCTTAACCTAACCTAACCTAACTGGCAAATTTTTACAAGTTGCCAGTACACCCCTAGGTTGTGCAATATATTTTTCTGGTAGTTTTTGATGGGATTTGAGAGATTTTGACCTTCATTTTTGTCGGAAATGCGTCATTTTGCCTCTTTTCCAATCATGCATATTGACTGGATGAGAAGGTGATATGAAGCACTTTCGGAGAATTCGAAGGCAAAACTCACTCGAATCGCATCAGAAACCACCAGAAAAGTATACTGCACAACTGGTTAACCTAACCAGACAGACCTAACCTAACTACACAGACCTAACCTAACCTAACCGACAGAAAACGAAGGCAAGAATCACTCAAATCGCATCAAAAACCACCAGAAAAATATACTGCACCGGTTAACCTAATCAAACATACCTAACCTAACCAAACCTAACCTAAGTTAACCTAACCTAACCAAACCAAACCAAACCAAACAGACCTAACCTAACGTAACCTAACCGGCCGGAAACGAAGACAAAAATAAATCAAATCACATCAAAAACCACCAGAAAAATGTACTGCACAATCGGTTAACCTAACCAAACAGACCTAAACTAACCAGACCTAACCTAACGTAACCTAACCTAACCTAATGTGCAGCAGCGGAATGCTTACCTTAAAGATACGATGGCCCAGGTTGCGCTGTATCTTTTTCTGGTGGTTCTTGATGCGACGAGTGATTTTTGCCTTCGTTTTCTGTCGAAAATGCCTTATTTCACCTCCTCATCCAAAGTGCATGATTGGAAAAGAGGCAAAATGAAGCATTTCCGACAAAAATGAAGGTCAAAATCACTCAAATCTCATCAAAAACTAGCAGAAAAAATACACCGTGTTTTCTATAAAAAAAAGTCAGTGGCCTCCTCTGGTTCCAAGTGGAAGCACTTAATAACCCGTAGGTAATCAATATCACACCCGGTGCACAGATCACGTCTCACTTCTTCGGAAGCCATAGCGAGAGGGATTTGAATTTCCACCCAGAGGGAATCAATGACCGCGTCAAATTAATTGGTCGAATACCATCACATGACCTAAAGTATGCCTATGAGTGGGTGAAACAGACCTAGCAGATGCATGCGTAGTCGACGGAAGGCGAAACACATGTACGAACGCACACATTTTTTACATGGACTGGCCGAGTGAAAATCCAAGTTATGTTTTTGGGGAAGTTTAAGTTAAATTCATTATCTCTGTAAATATCGATCTCCTAATGGGGTTATGGGGGTTCATTAGCATTCTTAGGTAATATACTATACGTTTATTGTGGTAATAATACTGAACTGCATAATATTAGCAACTTGTAAAATAATGCCACCTAACCTTATCCCAGATCAACCCAACCTAAATAAACCTAAACTAAACTAACTAATTCACAGAATGATTGATTTCACAATCTGCTTGTAACATATATATATATATATAGTACATATCAATGGAGAATGAAAGTCTGACTAAGAGGGTGTATGTAGGTGAGGTGGAGGGAGGGAGAGGGAGGGGTAGACCGAGGATGAGGTGGAGGGATGGAGTTGAGAGGTATATGAGGGAGGGGGGGTGAGTTGGGGGGAGGGGAGTCAAATGGTGGGTGACAGAGTGACTTGGAGGCGTTTTGTCTGCGGCCACCCTTTGCGGGATTAGGGCGTCGGGCTATAGATAGATAGATAGACATATCAACCTATAGTTACCTATAGGTCGAGAAGACATCCATTTAACTTACTGACACATATATTTCATAAAATGTCGTCAAATGGCACAGTACTTGAGATAACATGCGGATACTTTCAGCATAGCAGCTAACAAGGCAATCGGTGCAAGCGCACTGAGCGAAATGGTAACTTCCAGCATAAGTCACTCTGTGCATGGGACATAGGCATATTCTCTTCGGTTCCCAAGACCCGTGTGGTGGTACAGGGTTGCCCTCATGCCGGCCGCCTTTATCATTTATTCATTTATTTATTTACTGATGATCTAGAGATTGAGCCAGAGCAGTACATATAAAAAATGTGACCTTATAAATGATTTAAGTTCTTCCCTTCCTCCCTCCTTTCAAATCCTTCCTGGGGTCTGCCTTCATTTTAGTGCCACTTTGAATTTTAGAAAAAAAAAAACATTAACGTGGGTTCTGTCTGTCTGTCTGTCTGTCTCTCTCTCTCTCTCTCTCTCTCTCTCTCTCTCTCTCTCTCTCTCTCTCCTCTCTCTCTCTCTCTCTCTCTCTCTCTCTCTCTCTCTCGATGTCCCGGCGGCCGTCAAGTCACCCAGCACCAATTATCACCTACTGTCTTCGCCTGTCTGCTCTCACTGCCCAGTAATGTCAACGTCCACACACCTCACTAAACAATTTCAAACATTTTCCCGCCCCTAAAGTATGTTCAGGGCACATACTGTCTTACTGCTTTTGTCTGTGAGAAAGTATTGTCACTGTGTTGTTTATTTTTAGATGCTTGGTTCCATATCTGTGAACTTCCTTTGAGCTTAGGTTGTGTATAGATATTTTGTGTGTCCCAGTTTCTGAGGCCGAGCAGTTCTAAGGCCACGCACCTTCACATGTCACCACACTAACGCTAAACCCACGGTCCATACTGAATACATTTGGGTTGTTTCGATCAGAACTGATGTAAAAGATAGATTTCTTCATACTGAGTGCTGAAAAGTAACAAGAAATTAACAATAAAGTATGGTGCAAGTCACGAAGAATTGTTTTGGAAAGGCAGTGGAGCCGTTATCTTATTTTATTCTATCAACCTACGTGAAATAAGCTGAAAAAGGACGAAAATCTCCCCCTCGTAAAAGTGAATAAGCTAAAGTGGTATCCAAAAAATTAATTAAGATTCTTTATCACTACTTCCCCAGCTGGTCTAGCGGTTCAGTACCCCAGAAAGAATAAGGGTAATGTTCTTGGCAGGCATAGGTTCGATTCCACAAGAGGCGACCAGCATGATTTTTTTTCCATTATATAGTATCACTATCTATCTCCAAATGCTTTGGACTCCTGTAGCCTAGCCTTGGACCCCTTCACCTTGAAGTGGATGTTTTGGGACTCTCTCTCTCTCTCTCTCTCTCTCTCTCTCTCTTCTCTTCTCTGTGTAATAATTGTGTTGGTGCTTGTGATGTGTGCCGTATGCTGACTTAGTGTTTGTTCATTCACAGTAGTTAAAGCTATCTCTAAAAATAGCACGGGGCACCAAATTTCCAATTCTGCCAAGTGTTTGTTGGTACAGGATGAAGCTGTTCTCTCTCTCTCTCTCTCTCTCTCTGCGTGTACATGTATAAATATATGTAACTGTGTATATGTATGTATTTATATGTACGTAGAAAGTGTGCGTGCGTGCATATGTGTGTGTGTGTGTGTGTGTGTGTGTTTACGTACACATGTTCCAGCTCTACCAGTTGTACATGAAGATCATATAACCCCATCCTGATACATCTCAACGAGAAAAACATGGGCCTTCCATGAGTACAGGGACACATTAGTATTATAAGACATCACATTACTGGAAACTAATAATGGCAAAGGATGGATGCGTAGGCAGGCAGTTAGGGATGATGCAGGGTAATGGTACTTGTCAGGAAGGGATGTTGTATTTTGTTACGGGAGCAGACGGGCGGAAAGGGAGGAGGGGGAGAACGAAATGGAGGAGGCGGCATAAGAGGAAGTGAGAAAGAAAATCAGAACAAGGCCAGGTAGAGAATCCAACCAAGCCTCTCCTCTTCATAATAAAGCTGAATGCGCCCGAAACTCAACACAGGCAACACACCGCCGTATTATTCACTGAAGATTATTGTACAGCCTTGCAAAGAGAAAGAGACCAGGACTTTCATTTGAGGCATCTTACCATTTTTTAACTTCATACATGTTTTTGCTGGGACAGTGGTTCCATGCTGGGGTACTGAGTGTGTATTCCCAGTGACCTACATAGAGCTCCGGCTGGTGTACACATAACCCTTACTAATACCTGGGTAATTTGTGCTTTGCTTGGATCCCGGTATTTGTTTTGTTCTTTTCTTTCCATGTTTTTACGACAGATGTAAGTTTCTATACTATAGTCAGTAATGTTCACAGATTTTAATAACTTCGAATGCTTAATTACATGGTAGAATGATTTTAATAAACTTCGAATGCTGCATGGTAGAAAGGAGAAACCTCCATGTCGAGTCCTCAGTCATACACACTGAGGCGACAGGCAACTCTCATGGACCAGTCAGTCATACACCAGCTGTGAGCGCCACTCTGATCGTCAGAAAAATATGTTGATTGGCTGCTTGATGAAAACCGAAAGCACTAATTAAAAAAAGAAAAGCGCAACCGGAATCCTTTAGCGTTACCAGAATATTTAACGAGGTTCATTACCAAAGCCATTTTAATTACCAGACGATTTTTGTCATTGCAAACCAAACACTTACTGTTATTTTAAATATTAAGAGACGGCTACAGATTATGAATCGTTGTGTAGTTTTGTAAGGATAGTAGAACTGGGGGTACACAACAGTTCAGGACTAACGTAGTGGGATATACAACACTCACTTAAAAGTTTGTGGATCACTGTGCTAAGGGATCGGCGGTGGGAGGGGAGGGTAAGGAGGGCTGGGTATTGTATTCCCGTGGACTTTGGAAGCACCCACGACCTTCTTTCAATGTGCCTTGTGCACATGATACGTTATCCTTTTGAGCACGATAACGCTTTTGTTACTTTGTTCTTGCTGTCTCTAAATGATTTTATTCAGCTCAGGAGTAACTTTTCTGGGGTTTAAATAAAGCTTGCACAAACTCCGGCTCTGTTAGGGATCTGTAGACAGACTGTGATAAAGTACAGTAATACATGCATATCCTTTACCCAGCCCCGTTCTAAGGTTATCTTGTAGTAAACTTTCTTGCTCAACTTCTTTCATGAATAACATAGAGAACGTATACCGGTACCAGTAGTTGTGAATGACGTGGGCAATTAAATAAAGAATTTACTTTTTTTTTTTTATAGAATCGTTATTTACCATTCAGAACAAGCACCAACATACTGGGAAACGTCGCCGAGTTGTTTACCATGAAACCACGTTACATTTTCTATGTCAGAATTTTATATCCGTTTTCTCATAAGCTTGTATGATAAACTATGCTTATATTTTGTAAATTCCCAAAGAGATGGTCGTTCATAATAGTCATCACCACCACCACCACGAGTAGTGTTAGTCCAACTGCAGGACGAGATCTCTCTTAAATTTTTCTACTTGCTTATCATTGCTTAGGTTATATTTTAAAACCTGTTTCCTCAAATTGGCTGATTTGGTGACATACTACTTTGCACTCAGTGGGTTCAGATTACTTCTAATTAATTTGACCTTTTAATTAAATTCAAAGAACACACACACACACACACACACACACACACACACACACACACACACACACACACACACACACACACACACACACACACACACACACACACACACACTCTCTCTCTCTCTCTCTCTCTCTCTCTCTCTCTCTTCATAAATTAATCAGTTATTGAGGTACGAGTAAGTTGAGCTTGGATACGACTGGTTATGTTCCGGACTGGGATGTTGGGCAAATATGTAGTTAGGCTTAGTTAATCATTCAGTAGTTATGTTTAGTTAGCTGAGATTTGGCTGTCATTTAGGTTTGATGAGGTAAGATCAACTTGGCAGAGGTGAGGTAAGCTTGAGTGTTAGTTAGGTAAAGTGAGTTTGATAGCATTAACCAGGTAAGGTTTGCTTGATAGACTTTGTTAAATAAAAGGTGTCTAGGTTGAAAGAAGTGTGTGTGTGTGTGTGTGTGTGTGTGTGTGTGTGTGTGTGTGTGTGTGTGTGTGTGTGTGTTAGGGATGGTGTTAGGTTAGGGGAGCCGCATACTTGTGGGGGTGGTGGGGCCGTTATGCTGTGTGTGTGGAGGGGTGCGGTGTCTGCTGTGATAGAGAAGGGGGGGGGAGGGGCGTGGGATGATGATGTGAGATGCCGTTGTAGTGTGAGTAGGGGGGAACAACGGTAGTTTGGGAGAGAAGAGGAGGGGGTGGTGGGGTGGGAGGAGGAGCGTTGTGTTGTTATTGGATGGGAAGGGGGAGGGACGAGGAAAGAAGCTGTATCGCCACAATTTAGGTCTCCGTGGCCTGAATTTCATATCCCTAAACCATCCCCGGGAGGTCTGATGATTGGCCTCGCATTTTACGGTATGGGCTTTTGTGGAGGTGAGGGAGGGTGGAGGTGAAAATGTAATGAGAGGGAGAAATGAGATAAAAGAGGAAGAGGAGGAATGGAGATGAGGGAGGGTGGAGAGGAAAATGTAATGCGAGGGAGAGATGGGGTAAAGAGGAAGAGGGGGATGGGAAAAGGAAGGGGAGGGGAGACGAAGAAATAATGGAAATGAAGGAATATTTGGACAGTGGAAGAAAAAAAGGAAATGAGGAATACTAATAGACGAAGGAATAAAAGCTGATGTGATGACAGAGGCGAGGAATAAGAAGGGGAGAAAGAAGAGTGAGAGGAGAGTAAAAAGCGATGAGAGAGAATGGTAGAGATTTGAAGTGGCTCATGAAAAGAAAGAAGACGGGAAAGAAAGAAACAAAGAAAGAAACGAGAGAAAAATAGCACAAGAAGGATGCAATAAAAAATAAAATGAGAGGGAACGGTGAGAAAAAGAGACGTGGAAATGGCCATTAAGCGATAAAGAGGCTTGGGAAGAGCAATAAAAAGGAAATGAGAGACGGTGAGAAAGGGAGAGTGATATCTGAAGGTGTGAAGCAGGGGAGAGGCAAGAGGAGAGTGAAAAAAGAGGAAGAGGAGATTAGAAGAGGAAGAGGAGAGAAGGATGGTAAATGGAAGACGGAGAGGCAAGAGGCTAAGACATTGTGAGAGGAAAGGAAACGAGAAATGGAGGAAAGGAGTGAAAACAGATTTAATGAGTCAGAGAGGAGGGAAGAAGAGGGTGACATTAAAGATGGGAAGAGGCTCAGAAGACAGGAAAGAAGAAAAAGGAAGAAACAGAAAGAACGGAAGGAAGGAGAAATGATAAGACCAGGAGCATGTAACAAAGACTGTGATAAAATGGGAAGGTAAAAAAAAAAAAAAGAAAGTAAAGCAGGAAATAACAGCAGAAGGCAATGGAAACTTGGCCAGAGAGAGAGAGAGAGAGAGAGAGAGAGAGAGAGAGAATACCCGGTACATTGAAAAGATAAGTTGTGAGGAGAGGGAGAAGAGAAGATGGGGAAGAAGAAGGAAAGATAAAAAGATAGAAGACGGTAGGTTGCCCAAGTAGGTAAGGAAGTCAGGTGCAACAGTTATCAGGTAGCCGCTAATTACCTTTGCCATGCTACTAACTCACTTTCCTCCATCAGAATCCATTATCTCTTACTCTTTCCTCGTCCCCACCCCTTCATTCCCCACCTCTTTCACTTTCTTTCAGGCTGCCTAACTTCATCCTCTATTCTTACCACTTCCTTTTTAATCTCTGTCTGTCTGTCTGTCTGTCTGTCTGTCTGTCTCTCTCTCTCTCTCTCTCTCTCTCTCCGTTCGTAACCCACTTCCTTCCCTTCCTTACTTTTTCCTCGTCGTCCTTTTCCCACTCCTCATCCCTTTACTATCATTCCTCTCTTTTAACAGTCGGTCATCTCTTGTTCCTTTTTTTTCTCTCTCTCTTTTTATCACGCTTCTCTTTTTTTCGTCTCCTTTCCTTCCACGCCCCTTCCTCTTCCTTCTCGGCCCTTTCTTCGTCACTTTCCTCACTTCTCCCCCTCATCACATCTTTCTTTGCCACTCTGCACATCTCTTCATCTCGTCTTTCTCTGATTTTCCGTCACCTATTCTCAGGCGAGATTTATGCCAAGACTGAAGTAGGCCAAGAGGGAATTATATCAGCCACTCAGCGCGGCATTTCATAATTCACTATTTTAGGGAGTGTTTCTGGAGGTATTGAGGACAGCTGATATTATGCCAGGTATTAAGAATTAAATGAATCCTTTGTGCGGAATTATGGTCAAATTGGTTTTATATCAGCAGTTGGAAGATTGGTGGAGTCAGTAATTGCTAATAAAATTAGAAAATACCGGTATTTAGATAAGTTTAATATCATAAATCAGTCTCATTGTGGGCTCAGTAAACTCGATCATGCCGTAGAAATTTGTAATAATCTTCACTGGAGCGTAATAAGCAATAGACACCGATAAAACATACAGCATAATTTATTTCAACCTCCCCAACCTTGCTCCTAGTCTTACCACTTTCCTAACCTTACAACCTTCCTAACCCTACCACCTTCCTAACCTTACCCTCTCCCTAACCCTACCACCTTCCCAACTTTATCACTTTCCTAACCTTATCAATCTCCTAACCTTATCACATATCTAGCTTTACCGCTTTCCTAATCTTACCACCTTACTAACCTAACCTACCACTATCCCATTCTTACCACCTTCTTAATCTTACCATCTTATTACCCTCGCTGACGGGCTAAGATAATGAAGAGTGGTTAGGCTAGGCAGGCTTAGTTCACCCTGTTAAGAGGGTTGTTGTAGAATTGGCGAGATAGTCGTGATGAGGGCTGTAATTAATGTTGCGTCTGGTGATTCCGGTAACAACAAATTATTATTTAGCCGTTTGGTCTGTCGTCTCTCTCTCTCTCTCTCTCTCTCTCTCTCTCTCTCTCTCATTCCTACGGGGGATCAGGTCAGGGAGAGGTCTGGCAATGGGGAGGACTGTAACCAAAATGAAAAAGTTATCCCTCCATCGATCCTCTCAACCAAGCCTGTCAAAAAACGAAATTGGTCTGCGGACTGTTGAATTTAACCCCTCCAGCACGAGGACATATTTCTGTTTTATTTTCGCTGCTGCCACATGATTTTATTCCGCTTAAGAAAGGCCCCTAGTAGAAATGAATTAAAGAAGGCTCTGTTTTACCCCTCCTGTTCCAAAAATCCATCTTAAGGTAATATAAAGTCGTCTGGAGATAACAAGAGAGTATGAGTATATCCGTCACCAGATTGAAGAGTTGATGCTTTTTTAATTTTATTTCAGCCACCATCAGACGATTTTATTAGGCTAAGGAGACATCTAAGGTTCTAATTCATCCCTCCTCTTAGAAAAGAAAGAAAAAAAAAACTAAGCCAGATAAACTCGTCTGGTGGCAGCAAGAATGAAACAAAAGAACGTCATCGTGGTGAAAGAGTTTTAAATTCTTTCTCACGTTAATGCCCTGAGATGGCTGGACCAATCAGCTGTTGTAGCATCATCAACATCATCATCATCATTTTCATCAGGTGCAACGTTCATCATCATCATCGTCATCATCATCTTCATCTGCTGCAACATACATCATCGTCATCATCATCATCTGCTCCAACATACATTGTCATCATCATCATGTCATCATCATCATCATCATCATCATCATCATCACCATCATTTGCTGTTTCATCATCATCATCATCATCATCATCATCATCTTCATCATCATCATCATCGTCATCATCATCATCATCATCATCATCATCATCATCATCATCCTTCCACCTTATTCTCTACCAACCTACTCTTCTCCATTCATACCCTCCAAGCTTTTCCAGTTGTGACTCAGGGTTGTGTTTCAGTATGTCACAACTTTATCAAAGTGTGGCTGTCAGTTCGGCGAACTTGAAATTGGTGTTACAGGTAGCTGGGGGACTTCAGCTCATTTAATCTGATTACCGTACGTGTTTTCTCAGTTTTAATTCCTGGTATATAGAACTCAGTTCGTTCAGTTTACGAGAGGCCTTAGTACTGAATAGGTTAGATATTAGGTCAAGCTTCATTAATCCCATCACTAACAGGCCGCCCTTCAAAGCTGAGTAAATCGCCTGTCAGAAGCAAGAATAAATTACAAATGAGGTCCTAGGGCTGAAAAGGTTAATCAGCAATTCTTATGAAATTAACTGTGGTCTTAATAGAAAAGAAACGAAACGAAAACGAATGAAAGATGTTAAAATGGCGACAGAGAACGATAACAGTGTATTCACCTGAGCTTAGATATCGGAATCAGGATTCACAAAGCAGACATACGATAAATTCCCTGTCGTAAATGAGGCTCGTTTTTGCAGGAAAGACACGGAAGTGAAAGTACAGATTCTTCCCATGTCTCTCGCTCCTCCTACCAAAAACAGAAGAGTTACGACATTTGATTTTCAGTTTTTTTGTGAATCTCGACGGTGGAACTTAGAGGCGTTATCAAGAAAGCTATTAAGATGTTGACTTAAAATGTAAAGTACTATTGCGGATAGTAATATCGATCCACTCGTTGGTTTAACAATAATGAATCTCTAACACAACCTAAAAAGTTTGTTTGGTTCTGATGATCGCATTTCTGGGTTTCGAGTCATTGCTCACTTTCTCGTTATTTATCGCAAGGAAGTGTATCGGTATTAGTCCCCGCAATAGGTACAGTATGATGTACTGTTGTGACCGGCGTGCCAGTATATGCAGTCACCATAGATCGGCTTTATTTCACTTATCAGTTCTTTAATACGACAGTCCCTGGTGAAATAAACAAGTAGGGACCAATTTAAATATGTGTAATTTCCGAAGTCGGAGGTGTAAAGAGTATTATCCTATAGTCATTTTACCTTAACTTGGCCCAGTTTTTTGTCCATTTGTAGCTTATTTCACGTAGCTCAGTTGCAGAATAAGGACAATACTGTGGCTCTACATCCTTTCCACAGCGGTGTTCAGGAGGTGGCAATTTTAGGCCAAGTTAGAGTCAAAACGGACATACTTGGTGAACGGAAGGCCATTAAAAGGTGGTTATTGTGATCGATGTTCCTCACCCCCAACGCCCTTCCCTCTCCTCTCTTCACTAGTCCTGAGCTTCATTTGGTTGGACCCAGATTCCAAGCTTACGTGATTAGGGTAAAGGTTAATTGCCACTCCTCTGAATTTCATTGTATTCCCTGGTGGACGGAAGGATCGTAAGGTTTTAGCGGCATTCTAGCGGCCTCACTTTGATATCGTATTTGGAAGGAGTCCTCACCAGTTTTCAAGATTCTCCAAACTCCATTTTATTATCGATTATTGTCGCCAAACTCCATTTTATTGTCGATTACCGGTACTTTGCTTTCTTTTTTTTTTTTTCACATCACTATTCACCGTGATTTGATTATGAAGTGTTTGATAGCGATGTGAGTGAAGGCAAATGTAACTACAAGCAGCCTTCTATACGAATTGATCTACAGGTATTATATGTAAGGTTCCAAGTCCTCCGTCCCTCATCTTTTCGTGGACTTGGCACCTTAGTAATTGGGTCACGTTTTGCTAGTTCACATTTTCACACACGATAAGTCTGCGGAAAAGAGCATGTTTGGTGATTTTAAAAGTTCTAGGTCTCCTCACCTAGTCCCGCAGGCTAGTGAACACTGGAACCTGTGGACATTATATTCCAGTAACGGGGCCACCTTTGGACAGACAATTTTGCACACACAGTAGGTCTGTTTTAAAGGTCGATTTTTGATCTCTAGGTTGCCCCTTCTTTCACCGAAGCTCCCCTCTCCCCTCCATCCCCCTACACTTACCTCTGCAGTCCAGCTTGTGGATGCCATATCAGTAACCAAATCGACTTCGGTTGCACTACTTCACAACCTCGATATAACTAATGTAAAAGCCACACCATTAGAGTCTGTCGCCATCCAAGAGCCACCCAATTACGTCTCGGTATTCAACGTGAGGGTTTGACTTTGTTAGGCCAAGTTATAATAAACTGACCATAGTTGCTTCTGAGATTTCAAGTGTTCTGGTGAGTTATGATGGTTTAAATGTTCAGTTGCTCGATCTGCCACCAAGCCTACCGTCTCTCTTACGACTATATATTACCTGTGCAACATTATTCCTCTCTCTCTCTCTCTCTCTCTCTCTGTTCCATATTTATTGTTCATTTACAATGTCCATCTCCTTTCCCATCCTTCATACTCTTCCTTTCTTTCCATTGGTTCTCTGGTTCCCTGTCTCCCCTCCCACTCACCCATTTTTATCATCTCTCCCCACTCCTACCACCTCCTCACTCTTTATTTCCCTTTCACTTTTTGTCCCCTTACCAATCATATTGCTCCCCAGCACGCCCCCTCCCTTCCCCCCCCCCTCTCTCTCTCTCTCTTTCTCTTTCTGCCTACCTACCTGCTTGTCCTCCCACCTACCTAATTTTCCCACCTCCCACTCACTGAAGTAATTACCTGTTTTCCCTTATCTTTTCGTACAATCTTTCCCCTGTGCCTATACACGTGGGTGAACGATCGATACGGTGAGCCAAAGAAAGGTCAGGTACTGTGTGACCTCATGTGGGACTCGAGGGAAAAGGGGAAGGGGGAGGAGGGGATGGGTTGGGAAGGGGGAGGGGCATGTGTGTGTGGGAGTGTGGTGCGAAAGGGTAGTTTTGTGTGTGTGTGTGTGTGTGTGTATGAGAGAGAGAGAGAGAGAGAGAGAGAGAGAGAGAGAGAGAGAGAGAGAGAGCGCAAGTTTTCTAATTGAGTGCCTTAAAAGATTGATTAGCATCTGTATATCCCTTGGGTCCTGAGGATGTGAAGTTAGAAAAAGAAGTATATGTGGCGTGGGAGTGTGTATATAGTGAGTGAATGGGAATTTTAAGAAAGGTAGCACAATAAAAGATTAGGGGTTTTTCTAGATGCCCCAGTCTGGAGAAGTGTTTAATTAGGAAGAAAGTATGTGTGGTTTTGGAAGTGTGTGTGTTGTGGAGTGCGAGGGGTAAATAATATAACTGTCCTGTCATTCCACACAAACCCACTCACCTGTCTCAACGAACGTCTCTCTCTGGCGTCGTCTTTCTGTGTGTTTGTCCTCAGTGAACTGATAACACAGCAAGGCAACTACAACTGCTTTTGATACCGAGTTCCCTGTATCTCCCTCAGTTATTTTTACAGCGAGCGCCTTCCATTCCTTGACATGTCTATTCCCCGGTGTCTCTGTCTTTAATAAACCCAGATCATTACTAATTTTTATTTATTTATTTATTTTTTGATGATAGCAAAAACAGATAGTGTCCTTAGAGAGAGAGTGTTATTATCTCTCACGTACTGACTGTACAAAGATTCGCACAAAATGAGGTCTGAAGAACCAGTGTGCTATTAATGACAAGATAAAAGATAGCACAAGCAAACTGATCTGAATTTGTTGTTGTACTTACCTTTTTGAATCGGTAAACCTTAAAGCTTGGTAGCGACTGGGGAGAATAGTAGGTCACGCGCTAAGATACTGCCATGATAAAAAGCTTTCATACATTTTCCTGCTGGGTGTGGCAGTAGAAACCTTTATGTGATAGTAATATGAAGCACACAACACAAGAGTACAAAAGACGGGGTACCTTCTGACTTTCGGGTAGTAATGAGAAATATGGAAAACAGGACACAAGGAAGGTATGGGGATGCCGGTGAAATTTTGCTCAGTACATTAATTGAAGGAAGTAGGTGATGAGTTGCACTTGAACCAACTTGGGAATGTTCAATAAACCATAGCGATATTGCAGCTGGAATTCATCAGAAGGTTTATTTGGTCCAGGATATACTGTACATACTTCCCATACTTAACTGCAATTACCCGAAGACATATTTTTCAACTCCTGCAATCTCCAGACGAATTATATTTAACACAGAAAAGGCCTCTCATATTAAAAGGAATCGATAAAACCTATATCTAATCCCAACAGTTCGAAAACTCTCTTATGAGCTAAATAAAATAATCTGCTCCCAGATTTTTAAAAATATGTCACCGTAACAAAAGAGTTCATAGTAGATGCCATTATCCTCCTCCCCTCCCCATGATCCTGTTTCTTGGCTCTGTGCTGGATGCTGTTAAAAGCTGGTACTATTATGCTGGCCTTATCAGAGAGGCTGGGCTCTGCATTCTCGTTATCTTTAAAGGGTCACCACCACGTTTTCCCTAAAAGTTAGTTTCTCTTAATGTCACGTTATCGTTGTGTTTTATGGTGTTTATGCGATTGGTATCGAAATAGAATGACAAAAATGACATACAAGAGAACAGTAAGGAGCAATAACCAAAATGTATACTTCAGGAAAAGGTATTAGAAAGCTTCCTAAGCTGACTGATTTATGGTTCCCAGTTTACGTGAGTCTACCCGTAGTGGCCTCCTCAGTTAAAATACTTATAACTCCCCAACTTTTGCACGTTCCGCTCTTATTGCTACTCCGTTTACCCTTTCACGCTAGCTCCTTCTGCCACGTTCATAGTTATTACATTGCTATTATACCATATCTGAAGTAAGCTGCATTTGATTACACTAAATTAGTAAATTGTTATCGCACCAACATCCCAAACTGGTCTTACACAGGAGACGTAACATACGCTTCCACAATAAGTTTATACTGTTACACGTATCTATAGTCGGTCTCCTTTCACTTGACGGAATTGGACCAATCCCACAACTCCTCGTTTCATGAACTTCGAAGAGCTACAGTTATGAGGTAGATTGAGCCTCCTTGGTTACTAGTCAGATCAATCATCGTGACTACATCTGACTACCAACCATGCTGAAAAGAGTCAGGGATCTCTGGAGGAGGCCATGTACCCTTGTGTGTTTGTCTGTTTGTCTAAAAAAGTTGTCATCGGATTTCAATCAGACTAGGTGGATTGGTGGGCATTGGGCAATGGATCAAAGAAAGCTAGATTAGAAGTTAATCTGGAGCCAGAGCAGGAAATCATAATTTTATTTGCATTGACAGAGGTGTGTGCTGTCTGAAATTGTTTGGCACGGAGGACTAAGACCATAGATTTAATTTACTGTGTGCGACCGTAAAAGTGTTTGTCTGGTAGGAAATAGGAATTTCGGAAGTAAATAGTAAATATACTGGCATTGGCGGAGGCATGCGCTCTCAGTGTTGTTTCTAATTAAATTATACGGCGCATTTTCGAATTTACCTGCCTTTGTGACACATCAAGTCAGGTTTTAACATCTTGAACAAAAAGACAAAATGGTTTGAAAAGGGCTTATTTTTTATCACACAGATATCAGACAAGTCAGTTTTTCTCCTATCCTTCGAAATAATTTCGATGAAAGTGTCCATACGCAGTAAATGAGACTATCATGTTTGTCTTGATGCTCTTTGCTAGAGCGAACCACGTAAAAATTGTACGGCCAGGGTCTTTTGTTTTTCATAAGTGTTTAGCTTGTAGGGCCGATTTCGCAAAGTTCTTATGTTGCGTTCAGCAACAACACGTTGCGTCACTCAGCTGTTCCTGGCAGTACTATACACTCTCCCTTCTTTGACCTTTCTACAAAATTCGGGTCTAAGTTACAAGAGAGAAACTGACCCTTAATTGTATTTGTGAATTTTTTTTTTTAGCTGTGAGAAGAAATCTGACTGCAATTTATATCTCCACTAAATGAAAAGGTGAGTTGCGAAAGGGAATTAGATTGTAAGTTAATTTCCTATAAAAAGGTCTCAATCGCTAGAAAATAGTTGACCTAAGTTACGTTCCAGCTAAAATAAGTTTTTCTCACGACAAGGAACTGATGTATAGTAGAACTGTGGATATTAGTCTTGGTAAGTTGTTGATGGGAGGCTTGTCAAGAAAAATGAAAGAGAGTGGAAAAAAGAGCAACAGACAGACTGAAGGACAAGATGGGCAAGAGGGTGGAAGAGCTTTTGAAGAGAGGAGAGAGTGGAAGATTGCCTCCCTCTTAACCTGCTCTTGTGCCAGAAAGGGGACGATAATGAGAGGTGGAAGGGTGAGCGAGAGGGATGGAACGGATGATGAAGGGTTTGGGGAGATAAAGAGAGGGAGAAGAAAAAATGAAGATAGATGGAGAGGGTCGGAGAGGAAGATGAAGGTTGTGGAGAGATAGAGGCAGAGGGAAAGGACACATAGATGGAAAGGGACGGGATGGAAGATGAAGGTTCTGGAAAGATACAGAGAGGGAAGGGGGGGGGGAGGCAGGGATAGATGGAGAGGGGTGGAACGGAAGAGGAAGGGCTTTCAGAGATAAAAAGAGGGAGAGAAAGAAAGGTGGAAGAGGAGGGGGGAGAAGAAAGGGTAGAGGCAGAGGAAGACGAGAGGGAAGAATCAAAAGACAGAAGTAAAGGACGGGGGTTGACTTCGAGGAAAGAAATAGACAGGAAAGACATAGAATAAAGAAAAGAGAGAAACGGACGATAAACAGGAAATAAAAGACGAGAAAGAACGGAAACAAAGGAAAATAAAAGGATTGCAGATTTAGAGTACGAGTCGACCACTTCACTGTGATAGGTTTTTGCTCAAACTACCACCTTGCGATTTTATCTTTGACAGGCAATAAAATCGTCTGGAGATAGCCCTACTGAGAGAGAGAGAGAGAGAGAGAGAGAGAGAGAGAGAGATGCCGTCTTCATAGGAGAGAGGCTGAGAGGAGCCTGAAGAGATATAAATGAGAGAGAGAGAGAGAGAGAGAGAGAGAGAGAGAGAGAGAGAGAGAGAGAGAGAGAGAGAGAGAGAGAGAGAGACGTAGAAGAGGTGGCGCGTCTTCTAACTGAACATAATACTGAATCAACATTTATATACTTATAGGTTATAACTGAACCTTATATTATATACAGTACGATAAATGCCTTTTTTTATTCAGTTCTTTTTATTGCCAGGCACTACCATGTCTCTGTGATTTAATTAACTATAGATCCTTAATTTTGGGGCGATTTTCTTTCATTTGTACCTGATTTCCCGCAGCCCGGTACAAGATAGCATTACTACTGCTCAACGTCCTTTCCATGGAACTTCTTCGTGACTATCATCGTATTATGGCATAGGTCAACATTCAGTATAGAGATGGTAATTTTACACCTAGTTAAAGTGAACGGAGTATACCAACAGACGATTTTATGCAGCTTTGGGGAGACCTCTTGTAATGCAGGGATTGCTGAGGTCAATTTCTAATCCCTCCAGTTCGATAAATCCACCCTGAGCAGAAAAAAATCCCGTCGGGTAGTAGAGTAAAATATAAAACACGGTACCAAAGTGAAGGACTCCGTGATACTTTTACAAAACATGGTTGATGGTAGTAAGAAAAACTCGAAAAATAAAAATTGGGCCTCATCCTACCGAAGGAGTTAACGATAAGCTCCAATTAGGTGAACTAGAAAAAGCCTCTCAAAAGTGTTCTTGATCCTCTCCTTGAGTTTAACAGGCAGTCTTGACCTCTATATTGGACAGGTAATTATGTTGTTTTTAAGATTATTATTTTTATACGGTACTAGTTCAAGATTACTTCTGGATTTTTAAATGTGTGTGTGTGTGTGTGTGTCTGTGTGTGTGTCAAACTGTAGGGTCACGAGTTTAATTCTCTCTCTCGCTTTTTACTGATGAGATGGCCTCTACAAAAAGTACCTCCAGGAGCTTCTCTCCCTACTCAGTAACGACCCCTCCACAGCAAGCCACACCATCCTCCCATTCCCTCGAACCTTATCCATCCACCTTATTCTCGATTTCCCTCTCATCGTGCTTCTTCTTGTCCTCAGGCTCTCACACATTCTCCTTGTTAATCTCTCACTGATTAATTCCCGGACCAATTTCCTCAGGCACAGTGGCAGTACAGACGCAGGCACAGACAGACATGGACACTGACAAAGGAACGGACACAGACACAGACATAAATACTCACACATACAGACACGGACAGATAAGGACCCTATAAGAGACATAATGGACCAGACAGGCGCAGACACAGAAGGACGCGGACAGAAGGATATACGGTCATGTGCACAAGAAGACACATACACACCCCCTCACCTCCCACCTCCCCATCACACACACACACACACACACACACACACACACACACACACACACACACACACACACACACACACACACACACACACACACACACACACACACACACACACACGTCAAACATATCCACTTTAATATAAACTATAGAAAATTCAATTGTCTACTGATTTATTCCTTGAACTCTCGGATTTCGTTTTTTCATATAATTTTTGACATTCCCACGCGATTAGATTCAACATAGGTAAGACTTTAGTAGTGAAGGATTTACTGAGAGTACTATCCAACCGCTCCAGTGCGCAAAGTTTCATCCTGCAAGAACTATCTGAAGTTGGCGAGAATAAAAGGATCATTGTCGTAGAACCAAACGCAGCTAATTTACGACTTTCCTCCATACACTTTTAGTAGCAAATGCATCATAAGAAAGTTCTCTTTTTACGGTAAGAAAATAAACTAAGAGAAAATCAGGTTGGTTTGTAAAGATGCCCAGATAAGTATTTTAAGGATGGGGCGTTTGGGATAGGATACATTAAGTTAGGTAATTGTTGTCTTGGGTTGAGTGGTGCGAAAAGTTGGCTTGAAATTTCCATCTTCGGTATTTCCCCGCTCCCCCCTTATTTCCGTATTCAAAACTCTGCTTGGATCTTTATTTTCCATGGAGTCCAATCCCCAACAGCACATTATCTTATTGATTCCCCTACCCTCCATTTTCCCTGATTTTGAAAGCCCTCCCCCACTTTGCGAGGAAGTTGTCGCTAGAGGAATGGATGCGCCTTGAACATGAGTTATTCCCGAGATAAATGAATGTCAAAAATCAAAGGAATAGCACAAAACTTACTGGAAAATCAAGGTTTCATGACCACACCGAGCTGAGTGTCTGTAAAATACGCCATTGTTGTGAAGGGGTTAATTAAGGACAGAGGAACAAACAGCAGGACAAAAGGAGCTGTAAAGAAAATCGTAAGAAAATAAGGAGTAATCTAATCAGGCAAGGTGCTCTAGTTTCGGAGTTTAATTGCACTCGCCTTCCAATTTTGCTCCTCTGGATGAACTTTTGCGAGCGCCTGCCAAAACAAGAGCGAAACAAATTTGAGATGCGTGAGGTGCTTGCTTGCTTGATTGCCTGTTTTGTGTCCTTCTTGGGTAGTCTGTCTCTTGTTCCCGATGTTGGTTGTTGTTGCTCTGCGTCGTCTTTGTGTTCTGTTTCTTTTTCTTCCCCTCAAGCTCACTGTCTCCTCATTAAAAACTTCTCCCTCCCCCCTTATCTTCCACTACCTCCTCCTCCTCCTCCTCCTCCTCCTCCTCCTCTTCTGTCTTGCTTATTTACACATCATCATCATCATCATCATCATCATCACCACCATCAATATTATATCTCCATTTCCAATATGTTACAGATGGGGTGGGGCAGTTCCAAAAGACAAGAGAAAAATACAAAGTAGCAAAACTATCATAATTGTTCAGGGATAATGGGCTCAACCTCTTTTTACTCGTCATTCAAGGCTTCCAAATACTCGACTCCATCCCACAGGCTATACCATTCACACTTTACCCATTTTACTCTAATCTGGCCTAAAATTGTCGTCCATGCCTCTTGAATGATGAACTGTAACATGAGATTACCACTAGGTTATGATGCTGGTCACGAAGAAGTGCTATGGAAAAGATGTAGAGCCGTAGTACTGTCTTATCCTGGCACTGAGCTACGTGAAATAAGCTGCAAAAGGACGAAATTCTGGGTCAGGTTAAGGTAAACGAAATATAATATGCTTCATCAGATTAACCCACTTGATTAACCCTCGTATTCTGCATTTACTTCATGCTATTTTCAGGCGGTGTATTCAGCTTAGGAGAGACTTTCTGAACTGGAAGGGTTAGATGTTGTATTAGTGAACCCCGTCAGTACCAGAAGCCCTTCCTAACTTTGATTAAATTAGTTTTGTGGCAGCTTGAGTTAAATGAAAAAAACTTTATCGGACTGAGTGGTATAGCTGCCCTCATAACGCCTGTTGGGTTTGCCGGTTGTCATCCTCAGTTTCATATGTTAGTGAGATAAATATTGGTACCACTTAATTCATAGATATAATTTAATTCATGTATAGTTCCACTTAATACATAGGTATCCTTTAATTCATGTACCGTATCTATTTATCTTTCTGTGCATGCTCTTTTTTGTGGCCATTCATATGACTTCATGAATTTCAGTTTGCTCCCCCCCCCCCACGTTTTTTTGTTTCTTCATCGTAGCGCTCAAGGTTTTTCCTCCTGCTTAGTATTCTAAATCAGTCTGCATGCTAACTTTCATACCACCTCTCCTCTCATGCAGGAGGACTTTGATAATGGACAGGCAGACAGACGATAAACAGATTTCACTATACGGAACGAGGGGGAGGCGAACTTGTGATAATGATAACACACTTTCTCACTTCATTCCCATGGTAGAGTATAATAACTTGATGATGGTGATAAAGACACCAGGAACCCAAGGGAATATGTATACAGAGAACACTGGTATTATCATTTCATCTCCATTCATTTTGCACCAGCACTAGCGTCAGGCTCCCCGTCAGCCCATACATAATGATCACTCTATATACGGCCGGCAAGAAAAGGGGCGCCGCGCTTCATGAATACCAGAAGGATAGGAGTGGAGGAGGGAGGAGTGGTTTGATCAGAGTGTCGACGGGGATGATGTGGGAGGTGGGGAATAGCATGATACAGTACACCCCGGCCAGGGAAGGGATTGGCTTGTTTTTCTTTGTCCGTCCGTCCGTTGTCAAACTTTGTTCTACCTCGTTTTGAGATTTCTTATATTTCGCAGCCATCTGCTATCTACTGTCTATCTGCCTTCTCAGTCTGTATCTGTTTATCTATCTGTTTGTCTGTCTGTCTTTTTATCTGTCTATCTGTCTCTCTGTTTATCTATGGATGCTTAACAAGCTAGCACAGCGTGTGTTAACCTGAGGTACCGATACTCCCTTAGGTAGGGCACCAGATAATGATTTTAAGAGTACCAGGGTACGTTCTTGGTCCGTTCTGGCACAAGGGATTCCGTATGTAGTCACCCCTGATTTAAAGGAATCTGTTTTGTTGGAGTAACATACTGGGTAGTACAAAATTAGCAGTCTTTCTGTTTAAGGTAACATGGTATTGTAGGAGCCGATAGATCAAGGTCACAGACTGCGGTGTGTAGTCCAGTAATAAATAAGTAACTGACCAACTAACTGCCCAAATAAATAAGTAAAGAAATGTACATTTGTACATATACTTTTATACTTACAGTATAATCATAATCATTAGCCCTGTATCTTCCTCCTCCCATCCCTAAAGTGGGGTAAAGCAGGGTCAATAGCCTACATAAAGGAGAGAGAAAACACGACCAAGGGAGAATTGTTCAGCAACATGCCCATTAAGATAGGTCAGACTCTCATTCATTCACCATTCAAACCCCTTAAAGCTAGGAAAGAGAATCCACACTAGAGGGAGAACTAATCAAGTGTGCCCAGTGAAGCCGGTCAGACGCATACATTCACCATTCATACCCCAGGAATCTTGACACAACCTAACCATTTGGACGTCTCCTTTATTTTTAGGCAATTTTTCTTTACGGATGCCCTTCACAGTACGTACCATACAGAACCAATCCAATGCGGTCAAGCTTTAAAAAATAGCTGCCGACCCTTGTCATGTGCTCCTCCATACATGATTCGTCAAACCCGCTCGATCCCTGTCAATTGCTTAGCATCATCTACTTCCATACCTTGCTTTCATACACACTAATTTACCAGCCGGCCACCTTCTTGGCCAGCCATGCCTCCTCTCACCTTGAAAGTCACTCGCCCATACTGTATCTTAATCACCATCACATTCATAACCATTCTCTTTATATGACCACACACACACACACACACACACACACACACACACACACACACACACACACACACACACACACACACACACACACACACACACACACACACACACACACACACACACACACACACACACACACACACACACACACACACACACACACACACACACACACACACACACACACACACACACACACACACACACACACACACACACACACACACACACACACCACTCAAGGTCACGGTCTGTAGTTCAGCAATGTAGGGCAAAGGAACATAAGGCCAATCCCGCTAATTGAGGTGGCCGCGGAGGGTTGTGGCTCGTAGACTCTTGGACGTAGTTTGGTTCTCCTCGTTCCTCCTCACACAGCACTGCAGTTAGGGACCTGGAGGTAACATTGACAGTTGCGTGAAGAAGATTGGGTCCTGCATCCTCAGTACCTTTTCCTAAGCGCTTTATTTTACTTATTGCACCTTACTCTCCTGTTCTGTGTTATCTAAATCCCTCTAACCTCGCCATACTCTTCATAAAAATAATGCACAGAAGTATACTACCCAGACATATTCAAAAATAAATCGCCAAGGAAGAGGTCCGACGAAAATACGGGCCTGGGACTGAGTAGAAGATTGTTGTCTGTTTTCATGAGCCTCTCGTGCCGTCGATAGTTGGTTGTAGATGCTCCTCACGTCATTATTTTTGGTGGAAATAAAGGGTGAAGGGATGATGATGGGGTGATGCTGCTGCAGCTGCTGATGAAGAGGAGGATGAAGATGGCTGAGGAGATTGATGATGATGAGGAGGAGGAGTAGAAGGAGGATGGTTGAAATGTTGATGGTGATGATGATGAGAAGGAAGAGGAGGATGGCTGAGGATGTTGATGAAGAGGTAGAGGAGGAGAATGGTTGATGATGTTGATGATGAAGAGGAAGAGGAGGATGGTTGAGGATATTGATGATGAAGAGGAGGAGGAGAAGGGTGGTTGGGGATGCTGCTGCTGCTGATGATGAAGAGGAAGAGGTTCATGGCTGAGGATGATTGACGACCAGGAGGAGGATGGTGTGTGATATACTGTGAATCTAATGTGGGTGTTGTTGTTATCTGTTGTAGCTTCTCTCTGTCTGTTTATCTACTTGCCTATCTAATATTTATCTGCTTGTATATCTGATTATCTGCGTACCTGTCTGCCTGCTTATATGTGCCTTTCTGTTGCCTTACAATGCATCTTGAGCGAGGATCACGAGAGTTATAATATCCAGGTATTTCTGTCTTCATTTCATAACAATCTGTCTTTCCAATACACACCCTCCTCTCTCTCTCTCTCTCTCTCTCTCTCTCTCTCTCTCTCTCTCTCTCTCTGCCGCCTTTATTTTATCATTTACTCTGATGGCCAAAACGTGTTGTGTTTGGCGACTGGGTTATGGATGGCTGGGATGGTAAGTGAATGGACGTATGACCCATTTTGCTCAGAACTCCAACCATAGTGGGTCATGCTTAGATGTTTTCCTTTTCCGTGTGTTTGTATCCTGCACAGCCCATTCGTAATACTGTACCGGGAAACTGCCCATTCGTAATACTGTACCGGGAAACTGACATGGGTGGTGGTGGTGATGGTGATGATGATGGTGATGATGATAAAGAGGAGGAGGAGATTGTTGGTGATGGTGATGATGATAATAATAATGATGGTGGTGGTGGAGGTGCTAGTTCTAGACATTCCTCACCCTGTCGTTTTATGTGGGAATACTGTTTGCACGATGATGATGATGACGGTGATGACTGAGTGGCTTTGTACCTGATAATCAGTAATATATACTACGAACTACGAGCTCCTGAGACGGGTACAAAATCCCACTTAGGGTATACTCTGACTTTCTATTCCTGTGACCTTGACCTTTCACCCATGACCATAATTTCCTGACCTAACCAGATTTGATCAATGACTTTACACACACACATACAAAAAAAAAAAAAAAGAGAGAGAGAGAAAATCAGATACAAAGAAAGAAAAATGTATCTTGGTCAAGGCTTTAAAAGTTAGAGTTCACACACACACACACACACACACACACACACACACACACACACACACACACACACACACACACACACACACACACACACACACACACACACACACACACACACACACAATAGACAGACAAATGGGACAACAAAAAATTAGTCGCTTCGTGGCTGATTGCAGGTATTTAAAAGATGTCTGAATAGTGTTTACGTACATTCTGTGTGTGTGTGTGTGTGAGAGAGAGAGAGAGAGAGAGAGAGAGAGAGAGAGAGAGAGAGAGAGAGAGAGAGAGGCCGCTGGCTAACATAATGGTGTGTGTGTGTGTGTGTGTTGATGTTTCATGTTTGTTTTAGTATATGATTTTGTGTTTGTTTACTAGTGTGTTTTTTTGTTCTCGCCTTGTGATAAACGGCTCATTACTGCTTCTTTTAATAGCAAGTACATCTGATATTTATTCATTAACTGACAGTAAAGAAAAGGACATCTTGGCGTGAATCCTTGCAATTTTTTAACATCCTATCGAGTATTTCATTTTATTTTCCTGTTTTCTCTTTCCTACCTGGACAGAATAATTGAAACCATACCAATAAGAGAGAGAAAAAATTTAGGCTGCACTGATGCATTCCAGGCTGATACAACTCGTTCAGGCATTTTTCTGTCTATGACTCGTGAATTTCTGAACTGCAAGGTAAAAAAAAAAAAAAAAAATACTGAGTGGGTTTTTTTCATGAATTCGTGATTGAAATTGTCCATATAAAAATTTGGACTAATTAAACTGATTTTACTTTCCATTTACAGGACAGCCTATGGAAAATTTATTAATTGAAAGGGACAGCCTTGCGAAGAATGACTGCTGCAGAAAAAAAGGTATTGTTGATTTCCTACATAAATTTTCTTGCGAGATTTATTAGGATAGGGAGCGGGAAAGGGAAAGTAAGATGGAGAGGGAGAGGGAGAGGGAAGTGGAGGGGAAGAGGAAGAGGGAGAGGAGAGGGGTAAATAGGAGAAAGGGAGAAGTGAAAGAGACGAACATTATAACGTGTGTCACATAAAGATGCATTTATGTAATGATATTAAATGATTTAACTGCTGCCGAAATATGTAATGGAATGCCACCTAAACTACAAACAGGCAGTGTACTAATTGGTTATCAACACTACAGCATTTATGAGTGTAACATTCAGTTTGACGTCAGAATTACAACTTTATATTTCATTTTACTTCTATATGTGATGTGAGCCATTGGGCAGTTGGACAGTCTTCTACTGAAAGTGAACTACATGGTCTGAATATCTGGACGTTAACACGTCCCATACCCCTTCAGTAAGACGATTTTTCATATCGTTCTTGTACCTCAGTGAAGCATTGATACAGATTACGTTACACGGTTCGAATCCAAGAAAATAATAAGGGACGGACTTACACCGTTATCTGCCATATTGATAATACCTCCTTACAATAAAGGGGGGTTCTGGAGAGGGGAGCCATCCCGCGGTGTCAGTGTCATAGCTGGGCGGTTCCGCTGCCAGGTTATGCAAACGCCCATAAACCCCCTCTTTATCCTCTGAAAGCAGAATGGTGGACTACTGGAAAGGGGCAATTCCAGCCTGCATTTTACTGGGTTCACATTTCAGAAGAACCTGAGGTTGTAAGTACTGTTACCAGGTACAACTATTACAGTAAAGGACGGTATCCCTACGTAATAACGAAACTATAAGGCGTCACAATCAACGCCTTCATTACGATGGTATTCGTAGTGTTTTGTTGCCGCTAGTCGAACCAGCTTAGGTGAAACTTCAAGCGACTCAGGAGGTAAAATTTACCAATAATTTAATGTGAACATTTCGCGGCCATATGTATTACTGGATACTGGTGTGACACACGAAGTATTTTGAAGAGTATTAGTGAAACCTGTTTCTCTGCTGACACATAAGAAATTGTTGAGGCCATTTTCAAAACCAATTCCTGCTGCCCTTCTCTGACACGCTAAAATTTATTTTAGGCTGTTGCTCTCCGCCGTGTGCTCTGATACACCATATATTTTAGAGGATATTGCTGACACCAGTTTCTGCTGTGACACATAAGATATTTTCAGGAAGTTTCCGGGGAGTGTTACTGATATTGATTTCTGGCTTCCGGCTCTGACTCTTAAGAAATTTTAGAGGCAAGGAGAGACACGAGATGTATTCGAAGCTGTTACTGGCACTGGCTACTGCTTACCCGCCGTGGCAGATGAAAAATTTTCGAGACTTTTATTAAATTGGGATGGTGGTCTTCAGTCCGGACTCACGAGATGCTGCAGCGCCCTCAAACCCTCCTAAAGAGAGTGATTATTTTTCTCATCTGTTTTGTGTTTGAGAAAAAATTAAATGTTTGACCTCCGTCTCAGAAGGTCGGGAGCATAATTATGTATTCATTCCCTTCTGTTTGTCTTGATGAGACTTTATGTTGATCTCCCTTTTATCCAAGTATTAAATAAACAGTTAAGGAAGACACCCTGCAAAGGCGGTGGCACAATCGGTAGAGAGTTGGCCTGCAGTCCTAACGGACCCGGGTTCAAATCCCGCTGGGGCAGGGAACAGTTTAAGGATTTGAATTTCATAAAGCAGACTTTACTGATCTACCAGAAGACCCGCCGACAAGTCGAAAAAATACCCCCGCTAATACCAACACACTAGTCCTGTATGAGACAGCCCTAGCATGTATTCAGTACGGACGGTGGGTGTTAGCGCCGAAGTGGTGATATGTAGAGGTGTGCAGTACGTAGGAGGACTACTGGGCCTGGAAAGCAGGTTGTGAAGCCTATGCCCAGAGTCGGTCATATAAAAAAAAAAAAAAAAGTCCTCCATGCCATCCACGATACGGTCCAGTGACGTCCCCGAGGCTCTCAGCTCACACCGGAACCCTGTAAGTTATTAATGCTTCCGTCACAATAATGCGTTCACTGTTTTGTCCGTCTCTCTCTCTCTCTCTCTCTCTCTCTCTCTCTCTCTCTCTCTCTCTGATTACGGAAGAATTTTGGATTTTTTTCTCTCACCGGATTCTTGTCAGTGAAGGTTTAAATGATCAGATTCTGACGAGTATTTTATTCCAATTTTGAACGCTACAGGAAGTTCAAGATGGCTGTCGAGCGGATCACAGAAAATTTATGACGATTCTCGTTATGACCAAAAGTTGAAAAAAAAAAGTATAGATCTATTTGAAGTTGTATATCTAGGCTTGATTATCGCAGCAAATTGGTTAGTTTGTAATGTGCAAAATAAATCGCTTTGGAGGAGACGCTACGAAATCTCCCACGCCGAAAGGAATACGACCCAGTGTTTTGGTATGCTCCGCGAGATGAAAAATGACCACTGACCTAAAAATAAAGTACAAACACTCATTCCTCTCTTAACGCTTGGGTGTGTGCCGGCTAAACACTGCTTTAGGGGAAATATCTGATGTCTGCGGTACGAGGACGTATTTTATTATTTATTCCTGCCACTGTCAGGCGATTTTATTCAGCTTTAAATACTCCTGGTCTTGGAAACAATATTTATCAGTTTTTTGAGTAAGATGAGATCCATGTTTTTATATTCCCGCAACAGCTTGAGACATTCATTGTAAATTCAGAAACAGTATTCATTAACCCTTTCAGTAAGACATTTTTTTTTCGTTATGTAATTCTTGCCACAGCCACATAGCTTTATTCCGGAGGAGATGCATTGCCAGCCACCACAACAACACACTTCACCATTAGCACCAGTCACATAATATATTCCCCTCCCATTCAGTCACACTATATAAATATTCCTATCACCATCACCACTACAACCAAACACACTGATCACCACAAATTACAACCACAAAATCCCCTCCCTCCTCGTCTGCACCAAACGTACCACGCAACATTCCTGGCACCTCCATAACCATAGCCACACTGCACCACCACCAGAACCACACCAGCTCTTCTCGCCACATAACCAAAGAGTTCTCTGCTTGGTTGATGAAATTCACTACGACCTGTAAAACACGATGCCAGTAAAAACTCATGTTTGTATACTAAAGGTTCACCTTAGGTATTTGAAGGCAGCTGCCTTCCTCTTCAGCAGCACAGTCCTGTTGTTGCCTTCGAAACGTCCAGAATATACCCACAAACACTGGGCTCTTGCTTATGAATTTTTCTCCTTTTCGTTCTCCACAAACCATACAACGCAAATGTTCCTATCGCCACCACCACAAACATCTCCCCTCCAACCATACAAACGTTCTTATCATCACCACCACCACCACGGACAACCTCCCCCTCCTCTCCTGCACCCCTCTGGACTGCGTAGAGTAGAGCGACTCGACCCGAGTCGACCGACCTAGCTCAGTGTACCTCTAGCTTTGGTGGTGGGAGGTCTCGTCTCTCGTCCTCGCGTGCTTAAACTCAACACATTACATCCCAGTCATAAAGTCCTTTGGTAAAGCCCTCAGTCCCTAGCGTGTGGCTGTGCAAAATGTGGATTTTAGCATTTCTAGAGGGTGTGGGGAAGGGTTGTGGATCGTCACTCTCCACCTCTCACTCACTCTCTCTCACCTGTTGCAGAGAACTGTATACAGGAACAACCTCTCATTTATAAAGCCATTGTATTATAGTCCACAATTCCACCCGTGCGGTTGTGCAAAAGTGTGAAATTTAGTTGTGGAGAGGGTGTGAGAGGGAGAGAGATTGGACCACCTGTCTCCACATCCCTTTCCCTCTCTTTCCCTCTTTTTCTCACCTGTTGCGGCAAACTATACTCAGGAGAGGAACACGAGTGGGAAAATATCGATCTGGTGATAGCACAGCGTACGGGGGATTGTTTGGTTCCCCCTGAAGAATGAGGAGGCTGTGGCAGGGTAAAAAAAAAAAATAATGATGGTTTTCGATTCTTTTCATTTCCACCGCTGCTGGGTTCATTTCCATTTCGTTTCTTCGTTTCTGTATTATCCTACGTCATTACCACACTGTACTTAGATCTGGTGAATGAGGAGAAGGCTGGAGGAAACTAAAAAAATATCGATTGTCTTGTTTCTCACTTCCATCATTACCAACTTCATTTCTATTTCTTACTTGTTCCCTAATTGCCATACAACCAGTTTTGCTAGTACGTTCATTCTCGTTTCGCCCCCTTCATTTCTACTTTCCCCTCATTTTTCACATTGGTCTTATTTCCATTTCATCCCATCATTTGTTACATGTCCCCTCATCATCACACGGCCCCAAGTACTTTCCCCTTCTATTTCCATTTCGACTAGTCATCTCTACTTTGCTTCTCTTCATTACTATCCCTTTAATTTATTTATTTTTTCCTTAAATTTCAGCCCCATATTTCCAAATTAACTCACCTTCATTACCATTTAGCCCTTTTCATTTCCATTGTTCAGCTAAAAAATGAGGAGAAGAAGGAAGCGGGAGGCTTTAAAAAATGCTTATTGTTTTTCTTCTCATTTCCACCACTTCTGATTTCGAATCCTTTTTATCCCCCATTTGTACACACACACACACACACACACACACACACACACACACACACACACACACACACACACACACACACACACACATCCTAATGACCATATCGTCCCTTTAACGTCCACACTGGCTTCATTTTCGTTTCGTCCTCTCATTTCTTCGTTCCCCCTTCATTACGGTACTATTCCGCCTTTTCATTTCCACTTTGATTAGCTGAAAAATGATGGAGAGGAGGGAACTATGGGCGGCCAAAAAAAGAAAAAAAATGATGTTTCTTCCACTCATGTCCACTATTATTGACTTCATTTCCGCTTCGGCCTGTCATTTCAACTTTGTCTCCCACATAATCAGTCACTTCCTTTCTCTGTTGGTTCCACTTCAGTTTCGCCTCGTCATTTCTACTTTGACCTCTTCATTTCCCGTTGGCTTCCACCTTTCCACCGTGCTCCTTCACTTTTACTGGCTTCATTTCCACTCTGCCCCTCATTTCTTCCTCACATCCACTCAGTTCGTTCATTCATTCTCAAACTGCTCATTTTTTTTTTCTTGTGTTACCTTTCATCTCCACTTTCCTCACTCATTACCTTGTCTCATTTCCATTTTCCCTTAATTTGACCTTGCCTCATTTTCCACGTAGCCTTCATCATATCCACTTTCCCATGCCTTTTTTTGTTATCATCTCAGTCATTTCCTTACTATTTCCACTTCTCCTTTACGTTAATTTTGTTCTTTTGTTTTCCGGTCTCTTCATTTCCACTTTTCATCTTCATTCCACGCTCTTTACTTCCCCACTTTCACTTTACTCTCTCATCTCCACTTTGTTATCTTCATTTCTGTGTTGCTCCCTTCTAGCCACTTTGTTCCCTATTTCTAATGCCCCCCCCTCTCTCTCTCTCTCTCTCTCTCTCTCTCTCTCTCTCTCTCATTTCCTCCTCTCGACTTTGCTCTGTTTCACTCTCCTGCGTCATTTTCACTCTTTCCACCGTCATTTTCACTTACTTTCCTCCCGCCTAGCCGCATCCCTCCTTACATTCACCCCCTCATTTCATTTTTGCTCCCTCTTTCATTTCTCTTTTTTTCCTTATTTCCACTTTGTTCCCTCATTTCCCTTTTGCTTCCTCATTTCCACTTTCTTCTCTCATTTCCATTTTCTTTCCTGATTTCCACTTCCATTACTCATTTCCACTTTCTTCCCTCATTTCCTTTTATATCCCACATTCCCTTTTTACTCCCTCATTTCCGTTTTATTCTCTAATTTTCACTTCTTCCATCATTTCCATTTCCCTCACTCATTTCCACTTTTTTCCCCTCACTACTACTTTCTTCCTTCATTTCTGCTTCTCTCATTTCCACTTTCCTCATTCATTTCTACTTTCTTCTCTCATTTCACTTCCTCACTCATTTCCATATCTTTCCCTCACTCCCACTTTCTTCCCTCACTCCCACTTTCCTCCCTCATTACCACTTTCTTCCCTTATTTCCACTTCATTCCCTCATTTCCACTTCGTTCCCTCTTTTCCAGTTGGTTCCCTCATTTCCACTTTGTTCCCTTTTTTTCCACTTTGTTCCCTCATTTCCACTTTATTCCCTCATTTCCACTTTGTTCCCCCATTTCCACTTCGTTCTCTCTTTTCCACTTGGTTCCCTCATGTTCACTTTATTCTATCATTTCCACTTTCTCCCCTCATTTCTACCTTGTTTCATTCCTTTCATTTCCATTCTTCCTTCATTTCCACATTCGACTCATATTTCAACTTCACCCATTTCCAGTTTGATTACTTCTCTTTTCATATCCACTCTTCATTACCACCCTTGCCATTTCCACTCTGATTGTTTCCTCTCCCTCACTCATTTCCATCCTCCGCATTTCTCCCACTCTTGTTACCAATCCTCTCATTACCACTCCTCCCATTTGCACCTTTATTTTCATTCATCTTATTTCCTCTCTGCCTGTATCGACGCTTCTCTCATTTCCACTCTTCTCATCTCCATGCTTATTTCATTACTACTGTCATTTCCATTCTCATTTTCTTACTCATCAGTCGTACTCCCCTCCGTTTTCATTTCCTCGTTCCTCTTATTTTCATTCCTCTCTCCACATACCTTGGCCTCCTCATGTCTTCTGCTCCATTTTCCACATCCCATTTTCTTCCCCACTATTTTCATTTCCCTCCATTATTACCCTTCAGTTTTCCTCCACCCAGCATTCTCCCCTCCACTCATTTTTCCTCCTTCAACAACCTTTCCCTCCATTCATTTCCCTCCATCCACCACTTTTACCTTCGTTCATTTCCTTCCATTCGCCAGTTTACATTTTTTTTTTTTTTTTTTCCCGACATTTTTCTCTCCTTTTGTTTCCCTCTACATAACGCTTCTTTCTCCCTCCAGTTCCCCTCCCACTGCACATTTTTTCTCTCCTTCCAGCATTTTTCTCTCCATTCATTTCCCTTCACCTAGCATTTCCTTCTCCCTCCACTTGCCTCCCCTCTCCACTTGCCTCCACACAGTCCTCTCCAAATGCAACAATAACTCGTGGTGATTTTCCTCGTTATTTTGATAGACCTGGTATTGACCGTTCTCTGCTGTGTGTGTGTGTGTGTGTGTGTGTGTGTGTGTGTGTGTGTGTGTGTGTGTGTGTGTGTGTGTGTGTGTGTGTGTGTGTGTGTGTGTGTGTGTGTGTGTGTGTGTGTGTGTGTGTGTGTGTGTGTGTGATTGGAAAGGAGAGTTAAAGGACAGGTCTCTTTAAACTCAGTATGATTTATGGAAATATTATACCGAATAGTGACATGGTTATCATCATAGCATTTTCATCTTGATCATCATCATCATCATTAGTAGTAGTAGTAGTAGTAATAGAAATAGTAGCATTATTGGTAGAAGTAGTAGTAGTACCAGTAGTATCATCATCATCATCATCATGCACCTTCGTTCCAACATAAGCGTGGATCAAACTTGTCGCAGCCTAACCTTCCCAGCAAGTCCTCATTTCATTCACACCAACTTCCCTCCGTCCTGTTCACCACACTTAACCTAACCTAACTTAACCTAATCTAACCTGACCTAATCTGACCTGACCTTAACCTAACGTACCCAGACTGACCTTACTTCATTCACTCCATCTCTCCTTTCCATTCACCCAAGACCTAGGTAGTAAAATTTCCTGCACCAAGTTGCCTAGCGCTTTCACGGGGAAGGATGGAAGTTGGGTTTTTTATTCTTGCTGACTCCAGACGTGTTTCTTCAGCAGAGAGGAAGCCCAACTCCTGTAATGATTAAAAAAAAGTTTCTCTCTCTCTCTCTCTCTCTCTCTCTCTCACACACACACACACTCTCTCTCTCACACACACACACACACACACACACACACACACACACACACACACACACACACACACACACACACACACACACACCTCGATGCCTTTTATTTTATTCTTGTACCACCAGACAATTTTATCAGAGTTAGGAGAGGCCTTTTTCAACTGCAAGGATTAGTGCTGTGTTTAATCCACTACTTAATTTAATCCCATAAGTTTAAAAAAAATCGTCTGGAAGCAGCAAGAAAAAAAATTTGAGAAACTACATAATCGGGTTGAAAGGTTAAAGATATTCGGTTATTTTTTTCTTCTGTTCAGCGTCATCGTTTTCTTTCTTTTTTTTTTTTTTTATCAGTATCAACAGACTACTCATTTATTTAATTTTTAGTTATTTTTATTGTTATTTTTCATTGTTTTTATTGTTGTTTTCAATTTCTTATTTTTTATTGTTATTTTTGGTTATTTTTTGTTTCTTGTTATTTTTTATTTTTATTTCTTGTTATTTTTGTTTGTCATTTTTTTATTGTTGTTATTCTTACTACACCAGACACAGTAAGGCGTAGTATGCAGCATAAATCGCTTAGGAAAAAGTGTTAGGGTGCTTCCTCAACCAACGGGAATACGGGCCCAAGATCTTACGAGGTCTCTCCAGCCTTGAATATAATCGTCTGGTGGTTGCTAGAAGAAGAAGAAAAAAAGACGTAATTGGAGTGAAAAAGTTAATAATGATTGCACAGTAAGATGGTTATATATCTTCATTAGTACGATGACGCCTTTCTTTAATGCTGGCTACCATCAGGCGATTTTATGCAGCTTAGAAAAATCGTCTCCAGGTAAAAAGATATTGAGGAAAGATACATTTAACCCCTCCGGTCCGAAAACTCTCTGGCAGGCTGAATAAAATCGTGCGGTAGTGTCAAGAATACGATACAACAGGCGTCATCGTACCGAAAGGGACAGCCTGATAGTGACAGCTGTGAGAAGTGGCCATATTGCTATACCTTGTGTGTGGCTTCCTTTTATGTTCGTCCTTACTTTTGTCACAGAGAAAGAAGTTATGTGAGAGAGGAAAATCTTGGGTAAGGGCACTGCAAGTTTTAGAATCTAGTAGTGGGTGGTGCAGTGGATAGAGCAGTTGATTGTGGATTGTGAGGACGAGGGTTCAGTCTTAACTGCTGACTCACCGACATGTCATCAAAACACTCCACCCTAATATGAGAACATCGGACCTGATTGTAATATGCACAGCATATAGCAGTAGGGATGGTGGCTATTAGTGCCAAAGCGGTGACGTCAGATAGCTGTTTGGGATCAGTCGCCATTGAATATTGATCCCGATGAAAGGCTTTATGGCTTGTGTCCAGAGTCGAAAGCATGTACTAAAATATATAACAACCAACAACAAAACATTGCTTAGCATGTTCTGATCAGCACACCGGAAATCATTAGAGGATTATTGGAATCAAATATGTCTTCTTGCTTACAGATTATGGTACCGCGACAATGTCAGTGTAGAAAAAACACTGGGCGATTAGATTATGATGTATGGATACAGTGTTGTGATACCAGTATTCACAGAAATTTTGAAACCTGCTCTCACAGAAAGGTATTGCCTGCAGTGTCCAGAACTCAATGGCATCATCAAAACCTTGGGGGGATGATACCGGTGCTGGTGTTGCCTTTAACCTATGCTAATATAGGCCAGCCCGCCGAGAATATGAAGCAGTAAATCAGGCACCCTTTTGACTGCGTTGGGTCTCTTGTGCTAAATGAAATCGTGTGGAGCTAAGGAGAGAAAAATATCGAAGTTTGACCATCGCAGGGAGAGAGCTATAGCGATTATCTTTAACCCGTTGGCTGCTTAATATCTGCTCAGCAAAATCATCTGGCGATAATGAAAATGAAATATCCGAGTCTGACTATAATAGCGAAAGAGTTTAGGCTGCAAAATACATCTAGTATAGTTCAGGCACATTTAAGCAAGAGTCGACGTAATGCAGTCGCCCAGGGAAAAAAAAAATACACCGACACTTAGGAAGGGAATTCAGAGCCTTAAACCGGACGCTTATGCCTCTAATAACGCTAGGCCAAGTTTAAGGATGCAAGTTATTAGGCTCGTATCGCAAAGAAGCGCGAGAGATACACACTTAGGTCCGGTTCCAAGATTTCGTGGTCTTACCTGCCTCGCATGGGGGAAAAAATTTGGCTCTTTATTCTTACTACCTCCTTGATTCACCTAAGAACAATCCTCTGGTAGTGATGGGGTTAGAAAACCCCTTCATTACGTGGAGTCTACGTTTATTTTGGCTACTGTACGAATGTTTTTAATTAGCTTAAAAGGTATATGCTGTGTGAAAAAAGTTATTGTTTGTTATTAGGCTCGTATCAGGAAGAAGTGTGGAAACAATACAGATCAGCTATACCTTTGGGCTTCGTGATTTTACCTTCTTGCAAGGGGATATAAAGTTTAACTCTTCATTTCATTCCTACTATGGCCATGTGGAGGTGTATGGCACGTAGGAGGATTGCTGGGCCTCAGGGAACGGACTGCAAAGACTCTGCCAAAAGTCGAAAGAATTAAAAAGGTGACTTGATTTAATGTATTTCTTGTACTTAAGGAGTTAGCAAACGCTCCACATTAATCTACTCAGTATAATCAAGTCTGCTCGCAATTATTCAAGTTACTGGACCAACTGTTTATTAATTATTCAAGTTCCTGGACTTACTGTTTATTTTAGATTAAGGAGGATCTCATTCAGTGTATAAGAATTAGCTGTGATGAAAGTTATAAGGCTGGTACCATAAAGTGCAGAAGATTTACGCATATATATTGTTAGTGGATTTCAGGGTCTTACAAACACTACCTGGAGATATTTTGACATTCACCTTTTATTTGCTAGTTTATTACTACCCCTGGGCGATATAAACGTGCATATGGCAGTCATCTCGTGGTGATGTGGTTTCAAAACAGTCTTCATTGACCCTTATCCTGTAATGACAACCCTTTTCAACTTTTTCTCCCTGTTGCTTCCAAATACTCTACCAATTTTATTCAGCTCTGGGCAGGCTTATCGTAGTGAGGTGGTTACAGGCGGTCTTCCTTAACAGCCTTCTTACAAACACGTCATTTATATCTCTTCTTACTACTAGACGGTATTATGCAGCTGAAATAAAAAAGTAAGCCTCCCAAATCCATTCAGCACAGTGCCATCTTCCTCCATTTATTCCTCCAACAGCCAGACGATTTTCTTCAGCTTGGATCAGGCCTCTCGAGGTGAGGTGGATGGGAGCTGATACACTCTCCATTAACCCATTAAGTACAGTGGGTAAAATTCTAAGTACCGACGCGATGCCTTTATTCAGCTTCTTGGAACAGAACACTGGTAGTAAATTTAATGGGGTTGGATCCCTAAAGAAGCTCATGAGAAACACACATAAACACTGGAAGAATCGTACACCCACACACACACACTGAGATGGTGTGTGTGTGTGTGTGTGTGTGTGTGTGTGTGAGAGAGAGAGAGAGAGAGAGAGAGAGAGAGAGAGAGAGAGAGAGAGAGAGAGAGAGAGCTAGGATGGATAAATTTGATGGTCTTAACGTGCCTCGCCTGGAGATATAAAATTAGGGAATGGACTGCCTCATAACTCGGTGTGATGGCTTCTGAAACTACTTTATATACTGCATCTTCTTCTCTGCCCACACACACAAGAGGGGGCGAAGATTTAAGGGCCTAGGTGTCTCTCTGTGGGTGTGTACGTATGTTTGTGCTCTATCTATAGGTCTGTTTATCTGTTTGTCTGTCTCTGTTGATCTGTCTCTCTGTCCATCTGTCTATCTATCTGTCTGTCTGTCAGTCAGTCTATCTATCTATCTGTCCATCTGTCTGTATCTCTGTTTGTCTGTCTTTCTGTCTGTCTGTCTGTCAGCCTAACTTCCTCTCTGTCTCTCAAACTCTATCCATCTATCCATATCTATTTGCCTGTCTGTCTGTATGTATGTATGTATATGTATCTGTCGATCCATCAAGCCTTTTACACACCTTTCCGTTTACCGATTTTATTATCTTCAGTCCGATGACGTACTTTATTTACATAAGACCTCCAGACAGACGATTTGATTGATCTTGGGGAGGGACTGAGAAAGCTCTATCTTACCTCCCTAATTCGAAAAGTCCTGTATTGAATGAATCCACGTACAGGTATCCAGAATATAGAGAAAAGGCATTGAAGTGAGTGGGTTAAGGGTGAGATAAAGTTCCCAGCCTACAGAAATACGAGCTGCAAGAGTGGTGGGGATTTATCTTGGTGGCGTGACGCTTTATGCTGGCGAGAGAGAAACCTTGGATCTTTTAATGCGGCGGCTGCTTTGTTTTATAATAGTGCTTGCCTACAAATATTTGCAGAACTAACAAATAGCTTTTCCATCACAAAAATGGTTGTAAATACCATTATTTTTGTTTCCATACCGTTATTGAGCCCAAAATGACCAGTTCTTACCAGAAAGTCGAAAAAATGATTTTCGAATATTTTCGCGTGTAGCGACTTTCGACAATTTCTCGCCATCGCGTCGCCCGCGATCGCCAAAAATTTTTGCTTGGTATTTTTTCTGACACTCCCTGGACTTACCCCGACCTAATGCACAAAGAATTAGGTCGATATCTTTTACCGTTCTCGTGCAAGGTACGAACAAACACACAGACAGACACACATACACACCTTGACTTCATCATTTAAATTTCATTTGTTCGGTCTCCAGACAATTTTTCTCCAGATTAAGAGAGGCATTTCATACAGATGGGGTTTGATCAAGCGTTCATTAACCCATTGTTCACTACTAGGTCTCTTCTAAGTTGAATAAAGTTATCTCGAGGTAGCAAGAATAAGAATATAAGTAATCGTATTGAAAGTGGTTGTAGTTTTTTATTGTAATTTATTATAATTTCGCCTGAGCCTTGGAACTTGAGGAGTTTACCACACTGTTAGTTATGTTCCCTTTTAGTACTGCAAACAGTTTTACAGGGTACAGTGTTTGTTGGCGCGTCCTGCTGTTAGGGATGCACTGTGAAATCAAGTGCAGTGAGATCTCAGGTAGTGTTCTTTATCTATCTATTTACGAGTAACTATCTGTCTGTCTATTTACGAGTAACTATCTGTCTATGTATTTATTATATTTCAGCAACTAATATGACTAATCACTTTCTGATCTACCCGGTGGATACACCTAACACTCGTTACGTATAATAGCCACTTTAGTTCTGTCCTTTTCCTCAGGTGAATAACGTTGCCTAGTCTTAGTCGGAATGTGTGCTGTAGCGGCCGGTGTGCACATGCCTTTTTGCTTTACACTGGCGGGCAGCTCCGCTAATGATTAAACGTTCAAGGAGTGCGTTATGTGTTCCTAAGGGCAACTGCTGCTTAGGAAGGAGTGTAGAGAGGGTCTGTTGGTGCAAAAGTGGCCTGACCCTACCCATACGCCGCATACGGGTGTAGATGAGACTGGATTATGTAATGCAGAATGAAAATAGTATGTAGAATTGTGCTGTGTTGGAGTGGCAGTGTCTGTGAGAGTGTGTACACACCATCAGTCTAACTTGGATTTAGGTGTAAAAATGTGAGAACACGGTTAAGGCTGTACTGCGACACCCACAACAATTCTGCCTCCGGGTGGGACTGAACCCTAGCTAAGTTGAGAGCCAGAAAAATGCCCTGAACACTCAACCACGGATGTAATTAACCAGAATAAAATTTTCGTGTGACACAGAGCACTGGCAGGCTAATAGTGTTGCTCTACCAGCCAGCGGAATACAGTATATTACGATGATCGTAAACGAAGGGGATTATCTCGGTGGCTATAGTTATGTGTTAGAGCATAGGTGTAGTGAGAAGCCCGCAACGAAACACTTTGGGCTGCAAGCAGCTTTTGACGGCATAGAGGTGGGAGAGATTGCACCTGGGGTTTCCTTTCTCCTCTTATTCATGTCTCAAATAATTAAGGATGCCATGCTCTGATTCCATGGATGTAATATTTGTAAACCATTTAAGTGTTATATCTCAGGTGCTTTAAACCGTCTGATGCAGAACACTGAATGGGATAAAAGAAATTCTCGCCCAGCTTATGACACCAGCTACTGAGGTATGGTCTCTCTCTTCGTTCCCGTTTTGTTCTCTGTTCCAAATTCACATGGTCTTTCAGCACCTTTCTGTTGTCGGCTTAATCTTTCATTGTTAAGTTTACGAGTTCATATCAACTTTCCTCCCTCACTGAGAGTATTATCTGTTCCTCTTATTTCAAACACTTTTCTTTTTCCATTTTTCATTGTTGGTTCTCGTATTAACCGTCGATCGCTTACTTTCTTCAAGGTTTGTATTTCAATTTCTTTGCCTTTTTTTTTTTTTGTGATATCCTTTAGATATCTTTCTTCACTTCGGGCCTTGAGCTAATTACGATCAACTTGCCCTAGTTTCTTAAGTGGTCCAGTATGCGTGCAGTGGTTCAGGTCAAAGTTAGCATTCTGAGCTTTTACAGGCAGTTAGGACTATCATTTTTCGTCCTGGGCATGAAAATTCAGCAGCTCGACAAAATTTCTCGTTTGTTTGTAACTGGAAAACCTTGACACACTTCACCCACCTCCCCTAGACTCAGAAATGCAGCAGTTAATGTGTGTAGTGTCGTGTGGCAACTGTGAGGGGTGGCAGTATAAAGTGTAACTGAAGCCTTTGTCCCCGCAATACTGATGTCCCTTCTGTGCAGCTTCCCTCTCAGGTACGGTCATACCTTGTTCATCCACAAGTGTCGCGCTGGATTAAGAGAAACAAGTGAAGTAAATTTACACGTGTTTCACAGTCAGGTTTGGGAGTCGGTCATACTGTGGGTGTTTAAGATAGTTGAACGAGTGTAGAGAAGAATTTCGGATGAACACATACACGCTTCACAGATTTAAAAAAAAAAAAAAAAAACAGCGGCTACCTGGAGTACTCTTTGTTGCCATGGGAGATGTAGCTCCTCTTGATGGCAGACACACAGGCCAACTGGCACTGTGATATAGGTGCTTGTTTAAATACTGCACAGAAATACAAATTAACAATGTGGTGAGATCCTTAACCTTTATTCTTTTGGCTTACTTAACCTGTATTTTTGTAGACAGTGTTATGAGGCGATGTATGGAAAACATTTTAAGGTAATCACACGCCTGTTTTCACGGTCTGATTCTCCGGAAAAGAAGCTTTACCCGATATGTTTAATTTCAATTTCGAGGCCATGGGTGCCATTACTCATGTTTGCGTTAATCTTAGATGTGAAAACGTTTTAAGAAGATAGATATAGACTCACAAATCTTCTTTTAGGGACAAGGTTGATGAACGCTTGGGAAACTATTGTGATCAGACTAATACCAGACGACTCCGTTCAGAGAAATCTTTGCAGTAAAAGTGTTAATTTTCAGATAATAGCCTTTAATGAATCTTGTAGTGTGCAGATAAAAATACAGTTGTCCTTATCGTTTATCCTATAATTGCTAGAGAACTAGAACGTACATTACTTTCAAGTTTAACCGGATTGAACAATTTTATTTTATTTAAATCTTAGGCTGTGTCATTGAATCTTCATTAGACGGAAGAAAACACACACACACACACACACACACACACACACACACACACACACACACACACACACACACACACACACACACACACACTCATATGAAGAGAATGGAGTCGGACGAAGTGCAGTCTCGAGAAGGGTCATAAAATAATATTATTGGTGGAGTAACTCTTCCTGGAGAGTTGCGACACCCACCAGGCACTTCTCCCAGGCTAACTTTGTGTCGTGGAACTTGGAAGTGGCAACCTTATGGCTGTGTTAACGCTGCCTCAAGATATACAAAAGTTTAGGTTAGTTAGCCAAATGTGCAGAACGTGAGGGATTTACCGCATTATTGGTTTGCGTTCCCTCTGATTTTTATTCTTTTAACAGCGCTTGAATTAATAATGCTTCCCTGTCACTTTATGTCATCCTGTATGATCGCAAACCGTGGGGAACTCTTGACGATATTGTTAAAAAAAAGTCATCACGTTAAATTACTTGGGATTGATTTTTTTTTTTTTTTTTTTTTTTTTGTCGTTTTGCCGTAAGTAGTTTTCCTTCTTGTCAGTTTTTGCTCAGTCTCCTCAGTTCAGAGTTCTGTCTCATAAATGAAACTCCAAGATTGCGGCGGCGATTTTTAAAAGTTTACCCTTTCTATCTACAAACGATATCATTCAGCTTAAGGGAATCGTTTTGTAGGGAACGGGGTTAATGACAAGGACCATCCAACCCCCTCAGTTCGAAAAAATCTCTCCAGTGATAAGAAAAAACACCCCAGACAGAAGAGGGTTAACCAGACCTGTTTTTGGCCTGTATAACGCCTCCCTGGCCTAGCAGTATTCATAATGCGTGCTGTATCGGGTGCTCCATCTTGCTTTAGTGTTATTGAGTTCCGTTTTCTCCCCGTTTTCTTTCCATTCCTTCCTTTATTCCCCATTCGCTTCTCTGGCTTGTCAGGCTGCTCTTCTCTCTCTTTCTCTCTCTCTCTCTCTCTCTCTCTCTCTCTCTCTCTCTCTCTCTCGTTCACTATCCTTTTGCATCGTGGTCATTATCGTCCTTTCCATATTTTTCTGCGTCTCAGCTTCTTATTTTCCTCTCCTTGTTGGCACTCTCGCTCGTTCTGTTTCAAAATTTATCGCCCTGATGTTCCTTTACTGTCACTTCTTATTTCTTTTTGTGTCTCTTATGTTTCTTCCTGTCTCTTTTGTTTCTTCCTGCATCTCTTTCTTTATCCCTGCCCCTCTTTCTCTCTCAGTTTCTCATTTTCTTACTTTCTTTATCCTCTTCTTGTATTATTTTTCATTTCTGCCACTTCTAATATTTCACTATACTTTCTTCTAGGATTTTTTCATTGCCACTTTCTTGTTTTAATTTTTCGATTTTCTTCTTTTACATATCACCTTTTCCCCTCTTTTTTTTTTCTTCCTGTACTCATTATCACCTCCTTCTCCTCTCTCTCTTATATAATTTTCTATTTTTTCCTTCTTCCCGTTAAGTCATCATCACCATCATCATCATCATCATCATCATCATCATCATCGTCCTCGTCGTCGTCGTCGTCGTCGTCATCACTATCATCATTCACCTCTTCTCTTTCCATCACCACCATCATCCATCCTCCCTTCCCCTTCGACTCCATCATCATCGCCAGCATCCATTTCACTCCACCCTTCCCCTCTTCCATCTTCCCTCCCCCTTATCATCACTTCTCCCTTTCTCCCTCATTTTTAGTACCTTGTTTAGAAAGTGACTGTTTTTATAGTGTGCTTTGTTTGGTGTTTACATCTGGTGTTTATATATCGCTTTATTTCCGTGGCTAGTGGTGTTTGTTTCATCATAATTGCCATGTACGTCTTCATCTTTGTCATCTTGTCTGTGTGTCCATACTTTGCGTGTGTGAGTGTTGCGTGTGCTGGTATTTGCGTGTCCATTGTTTGCATGTGTGAGTGTTTGCGTGTCCAGTGTTTGCGTTTGCTGATATGTGCATGTCTATTCTTTACATATGCGGGCGTTTGCTTTTGAGGGTGTTTGCGTGATCATTGTTTGTGAGAGCTGGTATTTTTCTGTCCTTTGTTTACTTGTGTGGGTGCTTGTTTGTCCATTCTTTGCTTGTGTGGGTGTTTGCAGGTGCGGATGTTTGTGTGTTTGAATGTTTGCATGTGTAGTTGTTTACATGTACATTCGTTGCTTGTTCGTCCTTTGCGTATGCGTGCAGTTCGTGTCAACATTTTGCGTGTGCGTGTCTGCGTGTCCCTTATTTGCGTGTGTTTGCTTATTATTATCGTGGAGGAGAGGCTCAACACTCCTCTTGTTTACGCGAGTGAAAAAAAAAAAAAAGTGGGTCATGTTTGAATTGTTTCAGCTGGAGCACTGATAGGGGGGAGCGAGAGGCGGGAAGGGGGTGAGGGGGTGAGAAGGGGGATGGGAGGAGGGATGGGGGTGAGCGAAGAGGGATGTGGAGAAGAGGAGGGAGGATGTGGAAGAAGAGAGAATAGAAGAGGAAATAAATGGAGGGGATGGGGTGAGAAAGAGGAGGAGAGGGGCGGAGAGGTTGGGATGGGATAGGAGGGGAAGAGAGAGGTGGGGGTGAGAGAGGAAGGGAAGAGAGGAGAAGAATGGGGATGAGATACGAGGGGATGAGAGAAGGGAAAAGACGAGAGAGGGGTGAGGAGAAAGAAGGGATGAGAGGGGAGGAGAGAGAGGTAGGGGTGAGAGAAGAGGGGAGGAAATGAGTAGTGGAAAATGAGGGAAGGAGTAAAGAATATATTGAAAATATGGGAGACAATGGAGAGATAATGAGAGAAATTCGA